>NC_134358.1:224270985-224387542 GCF_048569485.1 Anomaloglossus baeobatrachus | reverse complement strand
ATATGTGCATATCATTATATTGCTAATTGAACTTATATTGCTTATTGTACTAGTTGTGGTGACCTGGGCCGTCAGGCTCAGATAAAGTATACACTGTTGTACCTAGAGTTGTTTCTCTTACCGTTTGTTCCCTTTGGTCCTTTTCCTACGGCTATGCAGCTTACGTTTGTGGGCCAGATAAATGAAGTTTCTTTTTGGTTTTCCCGTTAAGTCTGTCTGATCCCGTGACCTGCTCTGAATAGCGGGGGTTCCTTGGTCCATTGCTTCACTGGATCAATGACTGAAAAGTTAAGCAGTAACTACGTGGAAGCTAAGTATCTTCATTGTTACTATTATACCTGCGGACATGACCATATGTATTTTACACCGTACCCCTAGACTTTGCAGTTAATCTCCTCCACTGTTTCCTCTTGAGTCAGGGAGTTTAGATGGTGAGTGAGGGTTAGCCATCGAGAAGCGGGAGTGCCACAAATCTAAGATGCTTCACCTCCACTGGCAGGTAGGGCTGGACACTCAGGGTTATCCTAGGTACAAATTAGGTCTCTATTGCCAGTCCTACCATCTTTTTTAACCTTAGTATAGTTCACTAATTTGTCACATTTATTTATCACTGGGATTGTGTTGTGATTTAAAATGATTATACATAAATACATTTTTATTGGGAATTGTATATTATACCTGTTTAGCAGGGCCGTATTTGCCATTAGGCACTTGAGGGCACGTGCCTAGGGCGGCGCCTTCCAGGGGGGCGGCGCCCAAACCAAAATTTAAAAAAAAAAAAAAAAATTTTTTTTAAATCTTCCTCCCTCCCTCCTCCAAACTCTTTATTAAATCCGGCGCCTTTTTGGAGGAGGGAGGGAGCGCACAGTCATTTATAGTCGCGTCTATAACACGCGAATATAAATGACACTGTGAGCGTGCCGGCACTTACTTCCGGGGTCAGAGGAGCTGTAATCAGCTCCCCGCCCCGACGTGCTGCCGTGCGCTCACTGTGCAGAGGTCACAGGAGCGTGAGGCCGCGCAGAGGAGGACGGGAGCCGCCGCCGAAGATGGAGCCGCCGCCGGAGATGGAGCCGCCGCCGGAGATGGAGCCGCCGCCGGAGATGGAGCCGCCGCCGAGCAAGATGTCAGATGCCGCCGCCGCCGCCGCCGCCGCCACCGTGGAGAACGGGAGATGCAGCCTGGAGCAGGTAAACGCTTTACAGCCAAAGACAGCGCCGAACAAGCAACCCGGGGGGGGGGGCGCAACATGGAGGATGGGGGGATGGAACATGATATGGGGGCGCAACATGGAGGATGGGGGGATGGAACATGATATGGGGGCGCAACATGGAGGATGGGGGGATGGAACATGATATGGGGGCGCAACATGGAGGATGGGGGGGATGGAACATGATATGGGGGCGCAACATGGAGGATGGGGGGGATGGAACATGATATGGGGGCGCAACATGGAGGATGGGGGGGATGGAACATGATATGGGGGCGCAACATGGAGGATGGGGGGATGGAACATGATATGGGGGCGCAACATGGAGGATGAGGGGATGGAACATGATATGGGGGTGCAACATGGAGGATGGGATGCAGCATGATGTGGGGGTGCAACATGGAGGATGGGGGGGGATGCAGCATGATGTGGGGGTGCAACATGGAGGCTGGGGGGGGATGCCACATGATATGGGGGCGCAACATGGAGGATGGGGGATGGAACATGATATGGGGGCGCAACATGGAGGATGGGGGATGGAACATGATATGGGGGCGCAACATGGAGGATGGGGGGATGGAACATGATATGGGGGCGCAACATGAAGGATGGGGGGATGGAACATGATATGGGGGCGCAACATGGAGGATGGGGGGATGGAACATGATATGGGGGCGCAACATGGAGGATGGGGGGATGGAACATGATATGGGGGCACAACATGGAGGATGGGGGGATGGAACATGATATGGGGGCGCAATATGGAGGATGGGGGGATGGAACATGATATGGGGGCGCAACATGGAGGATGGGGGGGATGCAGCATGATGTGGGGGCGCAACATGGAGGATGGAGGGGATGCAGCATGATGTGGGGGCGCAACATGGAGGATGGAGGGGATGCAGCATGATGTGGGGGTGCAACATGGAGGCTGGGGGGGGGATGCCGCATGATATGGGGGCGCAACATGGAGGATGGGGGATGGAACATGATATGGGGGTGCAACATGGAGGATGGGGGGATGGAACATATGGGGGCGCAACATGGAGGATGGGGGGATGGAACATGATATGGGGGCGCAACATGGAGGATGGGGGGGGATGCAGCATGATGTGGGGGCGCAACATGGAGGATGGAGGGGATGCAGCATGATGTGGGGGTGCAACATGGAGGCTGGGGGGGGATGCCGCATGATATGGGGGCGCAACATGGAGGATGGGGGATGGAACATGATATGGGGGCGCAACATGGAGGATGGGGGGATGGAACATATGGGGGCGCAACATGGAGGATGGGGGGATGGAACATGATATGGGGGCGCAACATGGAGGATGGGGGGGATGCAGCATGATGTGGGGGCGCAACATGGAGGATGGAGGGGATGCAGCATGATGTGGGGGTGCAACATGGAGGCTGGGGGGGGGGATGCCGCATGATATGGGGGCGCAACATGGAGGATGGGGGATGGAACATGATATGGGGGCGCAACATGGAGGATGGGGGAATGGAACATATGGGGGCGCAACATGGAGGATGGGGGGATGGAACATGATATGGGGGCGCAACATGGAGGATGGGGGGGATGGAACATGATGTGGGGGCGCAACATGGAGGATGGGGGGGGGATGCAGCATGATGTGGGGGCGCAACATGGAGGATGGGGGGGGGATGCAGCATGATGTGGGGGATGGGGGGGGAAGCAGCATGATGTGGGGGCGCAACATGGAGGATGTGGGGATGGAACATGATGTGGGGGCGCAACATGGAGGATGGGGGGGATGCAGCATGATGTGGGGGTGCAACATGGAGGCTGGGGGGGGATGCCGCATGATATGGGGGCGCAACATGGGGGATGGAACATGATGTGGGGGCGCAGCGTGGAGGATGGGGGGGATGCCGCATGATGTGGGGGCGCAACATGGAGGATGTGGGGGCGCAACATGGAGGATGGGGGGGATGAAGCATGATGTGGGGCGCAGCATGGAGGATGGGGGGGATGAAGCATGATGTGGGGGCGCAGCATGGGGGATGGGGGGGATGAAGCATGATGTGGGGGCGCAGCATGGAGGATGGGGGCGATGAAGCATGATGTGGGGGCGCAGCATGGAGGATGGGGGGGATGAAGCATGATGTGGGGCGCAGCATGGAGGATGGGGGGGATGAAGCATGATGTGGGGGCGCAGCATGGGGGATGGGGGGGATGAAGCATGATGTGGGGGCGCAGCATGGAGGATGGGGGCGATGAAGCATGATGTGGGGGCGCAGCATGGAGGATGGGGGGGATGAAGCATTATGTGGGGGCGCAACATGGAGGATGGGGGGGCGCAACATGGGGATGGAGCATGATGTGGGGGCGCAGCATGGGGGATGGAGCAGAATGGGAAAATGAGGGAGGGTGGTGGACAGTATAGCAAATGGGAGTTACAGTATGGAGAATGAGAGGCATGGTATGGAGAATGGGGTAGCATGGGGGGGGGGGCATGGTATGGAGAATGGGGTAGCATGGGGGGGGGCATGGTATGGAGAATGGGGTAGCATGGGGGGGGGCATGGTATGGAGAATGGGGTAGCATGGGGGGGGGGCATGGTATGGAGAATGGGGTAGCATGGGGGGGGGCATGGTATGGAGAATGGGGTAGCATGGGGGGGGGGCATGGTATGGAGAATGGGGTAGCACGGGGGGGGGCATGGTATGGAGAATGGGGTAGCACGGGGGGAGGCATGGTATGGAGAATGGGAAAGCATGGGGGGCTCGGTATGGAAGGGGAACCATGGTGGGCTTGGTATGGGGGTTCTTGATATGGAGAAGGGGCAGCATGGGGAGCGCTCAGTTAGGAGCCTGGGAGGGCTCGGTATACAGAATGCGAAGCATAAGGCTCATTATAGAGTGGGGACAGCATGAGGGGGGCAGTGAAGTGGGGGATGCATGGAGAGGTGGGGACAGTGGGGGTCATAGTTCATAAGTGAGGAAGGTCTGGAGGGTATAATTCAGTGGGGAGGACAGTGGGGTTTTCATGTGAGGGGGCAGTGTAGTGGGAATGTTATAGGAGAGAATGTGGAGGCTGTATACTGTAAGTGACACGGTGTGGGGTCATTCTTTGTGCTGTGAGCTCAGTGATGGGCAATTATTTATTCTTGGGCACAGCCTTGGGCTTACTTAGGGTGGTTACTCTTTAGTGAGGAGAATTATGAGTCTGTCACCAGGTTTTTGCCACCTAATTTGAGAGCAGCATAATGTAGGGGCAGAGATCCTGATTCCAGTGTTGTCACTTACTGGGCTGCTTAGTGTAGGTTTGATAACATCACTGTTTAATCAGCAGTAGTTATCATTACAGGACTACTTGGTGTGCTGCAGGTAGTCCAGCATATTCATGAGCTCTGTATAACTGCGAGATCTGCAGCAGAGAAAACGACAGCAAACAGCTCAGTAAGTGACACATTGCTGGAATCAGGGGCTCTGTCTCTACATTATGCTGCTCTCAGATGGGGGAGCAAAACCTGGTGACAGATTCCCTATACGGGCACCATTGCAGTATGTGCTGCAGCAGACCAGACAAGAGGGGAGTCTTGGGAGATGCAGGACAATGTGTTGCTAAGAACGATGACATTTTACTTTTACTCCCAAAATGGCAATTAATCTGCAGACACATTTATACAGGGGACGTCACTCTGGCATGTACAGTTTTACCTTAATATTATATATATGCAAACTGTTCTGTCCCCCCTGGTGCGGCCGATGTCTTGGTGCAGATGTGCACCCTCCTATTTGCATATTAAAGACAGTCCCTCGCCCTTAGGTGAGAGTCAGTGCTGTTTAAAATCACTTAGCATTTCTGCACGTGTCCTGACACTGGAGGAGCAGAGTAGCACTCCAAGTGTCAGTGTGTGTGCGCACGCAATGTGACTGCAGTGTCCGCGTGGGTGCGCCTGCAATGTGACTGCAGTGTCCGCGTGGGTGCTCCTGCAATGTGACTGCAGTGTCCGCGTGGGTGCGCCTGCAATGTGACTGCAGTGTCCGCGTGGGTGCGCCTGCAATGTGACTGCAGTGTCCGCGTGGGTGCGCCTGCAATGTGACTGCAGTGTCCGCGTGGGTGCGCCTGCAATGTGACTGCAGTGTCCGCGTGGGTGCGCCTGCAATGTGACTGCAGTGTCCGCGTGGGTGTGCCTGCAATGTGACTCCAGTGTCCGCGTGGGTGCGCCTGCAATGTGACTGCAGTGTCCGCGTGGGTGCGCCTGCAATGTGACTGCAGTGTCCGCGTGGGTGCGCCTGCAATGTGACTGCAGTGTCCGCGTGGGTGCGCCTGCAATGTGACTGCAGTGTCCGCGTGGGTGCGCCTGCAATGTGACTGCAGTGTCCGCGTGGGTGCGCCTGCAATGTGACTGCAGTGTCCGCGTGGGTGCGCCTGCAATGTGACTGCAGTGTCCGCGTGGGTGCGCCTGCAATGTGACTGCAGTGTCCGCGTGGGTGCGCCTGCAATGTGACTGCAGTGTCCGCGTGGGTGCGCCTGCAATGTGACTGCAGTGTCCGCGTGGGTGCGCCTGCAATGTGACTCCAGTGTCCGCGTGGGTGCGCCTGCAATGTGACTCCAGTGTCCGCGTGGGTGCGCCTGCAATGTGACTCCAGTGTCCGCGCCTGCAATGTGACTGCAGTGGGTGCGCCTGCAATGTGACTGCAGTGTCTGCGTGGGTGCGCCTGCAATGTGACTCCAGTGTCTGCGTGGGTGCGCCTGCAATGTGACTCCAGTGTCTGCGTGGGTGCGCCTGCAATGTGACTCCAGTGTCTGCGTGGGTGCGCCTGCAATGTGACTCCAGTGTCTGCGTGGGTGCGCCTGCAATGTGACTCCAGTGTCTGCGTGGGTGCGCCTGCAATGTGACTCCAGTGTCTGCGTGGGTGCGCCTGCAATGTGACTCCAGTGTCTGCGTGGGTGCGCCTGCAATGTGACTCCAGTGTCTGCGTGGGTGCGCCTGCAATGTGACTCTAGTGTCTGCGTGGGTGCGCCTGCAATGTGACTCCAGTGTCTGCGTGGGTGCGCCTGCAATGTGACTCCAGTGTCTGCGTGGGTGCGCCTGCAATGTGACTCCAGTGTCCGCGTGGGTGCGCCTGCAATGTGACTCCAGTGTCCGCGTGGGTGTGCATGCAGTGTGATGCAGGTACGTTCTGACACCTGGTTGCTGCCTGTATTTGACTGCCGATTCAATGAGGAAGGTTGTTGAAGTGAGCAGACAGCACATCACAGCGCCGTGTCCCCCTCCTCACTGTGCTCCTCCTGTGTTGGATGCACACATGCACTGACGCTTGGAGTGTGCCGCTGTGCTCCTCCTGTGTTGGATGCACACATGCACTGACGCTTGGAGTGTGCCGCTGTGCTCCTCCTGTGTTGGATGCACACATGCACTGACGCTTGGCGTGTGCCGCTGTGCTCCTCCTGTGTTGGATGCACACATGCACTGACGCTTGGTGTGTGCCGCTGTGCTCCTCCTGTGTTGTGTGCACACCCGCACTGACGCTTGGAGTGTGCCGCAGTGTTGGGTGCGGTGCAGCAGGAGATCTGGTGTTACGGTGCTCACTCTCACCAATGGATCACTATTAATCAAGACACAGGCCTGGCTAGTATTTTCCTATATTCGGTGGTATTGTGCACCCAGGCTTAGGCCGCGCAGAAATGTCCTCATTTTCATATCAAATGTGGCTTTTTCAGTGAACATTAAAGGGAACCTGTTACACCCTTTTTCAATTCTAAACTGCCCCCCCTCTTGTTAGTGACGCAATGTAAGTGATGCACATTTTCTGACTATAAGGACAATGGAGCAGTTTAATATTAAAGGTCGTGACCAGTTCCTTTTAAGCTGACCTATATGGGTGGGTTTATTTCTCCACAGATCATGTCCCCCATATAAATATTTCCGCAGTCTAGGTGTCATTTTGGGGTGACAGGTTCCCTTTAAGTCAGCTTAAAAATCATCTCACCTGACGAATGAAAGTTTTTTGCTCGTGCATCGGGTGATGGACACTGTTTAGATAAATCAGGTTCCCATCTTTGGCTGCAGTGTGAATGCTGCTTTTAAAGGGGTTTTCTCACATTGGGAACTTGCCCCCTATCCTTGGGATGGGGAATAACTTTCCAATCGCTGGGGGTCCGACTACCGTGGCCCCGAGTGTTTCCCAGAACCAGAACATGCAGACAGAATGGATTCCGGGAGTAAAATTTCATAGTCCTGTCTCCTGAGCTGTGCACTTAAGAGGTCTTTTGAGCAATTGGTGGGGGTCTCAAGTCCCACCCCATGATGCCCCTTCTCCCTACTGAGCCCACCTCTGCCCTACTAATCTCCTCAGAATTAATGGACCTAAACCTATAAGATCTCGTCCAAAAGTTAAGTCTACTGCCTGGGACTAATCAGTATTGTGGTTCTTATATGGTCCACAGTCTAATGATGGCTGGTAACAACTACCAGCATCTCCTTACCATTGTTAAGGACATACTGAGAGTTGTACGTTAATGCAATACATAGATGTATATGGGTCTAACCTGACACTGCACTTGATTGCTGTGTGAATTTGGCATTGTATTCATGTACTGATGGTGGTTTTGGCGATGTATTGTCTTCAGGGTGGGTTTGGTGATGTGTTATTGTGTTTAGGGTGGTTTTGATGATATTACTGTATTGACAGTAGTTCTGTTGATGTATTACTGTACTAACTGTGGTTTTGGTTACGTATTATAGTATGTAGTGTGGTTTTAGTTATGTATTACTGTACTGATGGTGGTTCTGGTGATAGTCATGTGGCTGTTGTAATCTTTACCTTATCAGTCTTGATCCTAAAACATAGGGTCAGCGTGCTGGACTAAAAATACAGCTATCTGCATGTCTGTCAGCCGAATAAGTAATAGACTAAAGCCCCCATACACTATAGTCTGATTTTTAGGCCGGCAGCTATCTTGCTCGGCTCTCCCATATACAGGAGCACTCATTCTGCCAATTGTTTCTGTGTTCTTTATTAGAGCCGCTGCTGGACATCTCCGACAGCAGCTTATCATTTAGAGGATAATAGGATCTACACTCCGTAATTGGACATGCTGGATCCTTATTCCCCTGACAATCAGAATTGAGAGCCCCTGTTCACATTGGGCTTTCAGCAGAACCTGTCGATATTGGTGGGTTTAGACAACTTTAGGTTAATGTGTATGGAGGTCTTAACTACTATCTGAAGGCTCTGGGCTCTATCAGGGCATGTGCACACGTCTTCTAGATGTCTGTGAACCCCCGGAATTATTCAGACAGAATACACTTCAGGACAGTCATCATTTTATCCTGAAGCAAATATTTATTTTTTTTGCTGTGGCTTTTTGGTTGTTTTTTCCAACATCTTTTAGCTACTGGATTTTACTTATTTTTTTAAATGAAGTAGTAAGCGGCATCCAAGCAGCAGGCGCCATATAATGGACCGGTCACAACTAGTAAGCGGCATCCAAGCAGCAGGCGCCATATAATGGACCGGTCACAACTAGTAAGTGGCGTCCAAGCAGCAGGCGCCATATAATGGCCGGTCACAACTAGTAAGTGGCGTCCAAGCAGCAGGCGCCATATAATGGCCGGTCACAACTAGTAAGCGGCGTCCAAGCAGCAGGCGCCATATAATGGACCGGTCACAACTAGTAAGTGGCGTCCAAGCAGCAGGCGCCATATAATGGCCGGTCACAACTAGTAAGTGGCGTCCAAGCAGCAGGCGCCATATAATGGCCGGTCACAACTAGTAAGCGGCGTCCAAGCAGCAGGCGCCATATAATGGACCGGTCACAACTAGTAAGCGGCATCCAAGCAGCAGGCGCCATATAATGGCCGGTCACAACTAGTAAGTGGCATCCAAGCAGCAGGCGCCATATAATGGCCGGTCACAACTAGTAAGCGGCGTCCAAGCAGCAGGCGCCATATAATGGACCGGTCACTGTCAGCCGCTTCATGTCTGAGGAAACCTGACGCGCTTAAAAAAACTCCAAAGACTGAACATATGGACAGCAAGTCGTTTTACATTGCAGTGTATGAGTTCATTTCTTTAATATTTAGAGTTTGGGTTTTTTGGGCGGGTTATAGGGCGGATCTGTCTGGAAAAAAAAAAAAAAAAAGCTGTGTGCATATAACCGTAATCTGACTGATCAGAAGGGGGCGCCACCACTGACAGTGCCTAGGGCAGCAAAAACCCCAAATACGGCCCTGCTGTTTAGTTCTTTCCCATATACTACAAGTTTTGTTCTTGTCCAACTATGTACTACTGATTTGCTAATATGCTTAAAAACATTGTACTATATTACAGTCATTGGCATTTTTTCGCTATATATATGTTAATGCAGTATATCACAAAAGTGAGTACACCACTCACATTTTTTGTAAATATTTTATTATATGTTTTCATGGGACAACTCTGCAGATATAATACTTTGATTCTTTGAATACTTTGATTTATGTAAAGTAGTCAATGTCCAGCTTGTATAACTCTAACTTTGGTGTGCCCTCTAAATAGCTCAGTACAAAATCATTAATGGCTAAACTGCTGGCAACAAAAGTGATTACACCTCAAAGTGAAAATGGCTAAATTGTGTCCAATTAGCCATTTTCCCCTCTATCAGTATCATGTGTTACAGGATCTCAGGTATGAATGGGGACAGGGGCAGACTGGCCTGGGAGCCGCTCGCCCAGCTGCTGTACAAGGCCGGCAGCCTTTTTCATAATGACATTATAACTAGAGATGAGCGAACCGGCCGTGGTTCGGCTCGAGTTCGGTTCGTCGAATGGAGGTCTCGTTCGAGTTCAGTTCGGCGAACGTTCGACGAACCGAACTCGAACTGCATAGGAAACAATGGCAGGCAATCACAAACACATAAAAACACCTAGAAAACACCCTCAAAAGGTGTCCAAAAGGTGACAAACAACTCACAACACAACACAAACACATGGGAAAGTGACAAGGACATATACTCATGCGAAAACAAAAGAGCAGGACAAGGAAAAAGAGGAGGAGACACAGATATGAGTATATGCAAGGGAACATCGATGCCATTACTGTGCAACTTGAGCCCTGCTCATTTTAGGCTTCCAATCTGGATAAATTGCCTGAGCTCACCACGTACGCCTTGGGGATCTTGTTGTGTCCCGCAGCCAGCGTTTTCTCGGAACGTGTCCTCAGTGTTGCTGGGGATGTGCTGACAGCTAAGCACACGCATCTGTCCACTGACAATGTGGACAGACTAACGTTCACCAAGATGAACAAGTCATGCCTCTCAGAGGACTTTTCTTCCCCTGGCTCAGCCAGGGGAGGCGAAAGGCACGCGTATTTTTGAGAGTGCTTCATGCAAAGCATCTTTTTCATCTTGAAAATGGGGGTCAACTGATGCCAGTCAAGTGGGGTGTGTGTGGCCCAATTAGTGGAAACGAGGGAGACTGTGATTGGAGTCCCCTCGCTTTTGAAAAAAGAACCAAGATGAACAAGTCATGGCTCTCAGAGGACTTTTCTTCCCCTGGCTCAGCCAGGGGAGCTGAAAGGCACGCATATTTTTGAGAGTGCTTCATGCAAAACATCTTTTTCATCTTGAAAATGGGGGTCAACTGATGCCAGTCAAGTGGGGTGTGTGTGGCCCAATTAGTGGCAATGAGGGAGACTGTGGTTGGAGTCCCCTCGCTGTGTTTTACATGCTTTTCGAAGGGCATGACATGCCTAAGAGGTTGAGTTTCAGCATCTGCAACTTGTTGGCTACAGAAAGGCTGCCTTTACACCCTTTTGAGACCGAAGATTTTCGAGACCTTATGCCCATTGCAGTGCCCCAAGAGCCGATGGCCATTCGCCACTCCTTCTCCAAGAAAGGCGTGCCCGCGCTACCACAGCAGGTCGCACACAACATCACCGATTCCTCGAGAAACTCTGTGTGGGACAGGGTGCATTTCACCACAGATACTTGGACCAGTAAGCGAGGACAGGGGAGTTACATGTTGCTGACTGGGCACTGGGTAACTATGGTGAGAGATGGAGAAGGGTTTGCTGTACAAGTCTTTCCGTCCTCACGAGTTGTGTGCTTTAATCCTTCCTCTGTATGTACAAGTTCCTCCACTGCTTCTGCCTCATCAACCTCGTGTTGTTCCTGCACCTCAGCCCAAACCCTTTGTGGTCAGGCCACCCTTCCTTGTAACTGCGCCCAAGGAATCCCACACACCTCCTTACTATGCTGGCAGCAGAGCTCAAGGCCATCAGGCGGTCAAATGTTTACTTTGAAATATAGGGGAAATGTGAGTCACACCGCTGAGAAGTTGTGGACGGTTAGCTCTCAACCAGCAGACAGGGAAGGCCGGGTGTGACAATGATGCAAACATGGGTGCGGCCCTTCGTCGTGACAATGTGACACACGTGCCTTGTGTGGCTCACGTGTTGAATCTAATTCTCCAGCAATTTTTAAAACACCATCCCGGCCTACATGGCCTTGTGCAGCGGGCACGCTCGCTATGTGCTCACTTCCATCGTTCGCACACAGCAGCTCAACAACTTTCGTCGCTCCAGAAGTCTTTAGGTCTGGTGGTTAAACGCCTGAAATGCGATGTGCCGACACGCAGGAATTTGAATCTGCACATGTTGCAGCGTTTGTGGCAGCACCGCCGAACCCTGCTGCAATACGTTATGACATATAGCCTGGCCTAACTTGATCCAGAGGTGGTGCAGATCACGCTGCTGGAGTGGTGTCAGATCAAGGACCTATGCACCCTTCTACACAGTTTACAAATGTCGACGAAGATGTTTAGCACTGGCAATGCCATTCTCAGCGTGACAATTCTGGTCATCTACATGATGGAGCACACTGTAAGCATTATTCGGAGTCAGGTGTTGGGACAAGAGGAAGGGGAGGAAGTACAGGAGGAGTCATATGCGGAAGGGATAACAAGATCTACGAGGTCCAGATGGTCAGCGGCACCTAGGCGGCAGTCATGGTGGGGGAGAGGGATTAACAAGGGTGCATAGTATCAGCAAAAAGTGTTGAGGAAGGTGCAGGAGCCCATGAAGAAATGGAGGACGAACTGGCGATGGGCATGGAAGACTCAGCAGATGAGTGAGAGCTTGCTCACATTTCGGTTGTGCGAGGTTGGGGGGAGAGGGCAGAGGAAGGAGGCACGATTCTCACCTCTCTGCCACCAACACACCAAGGACTTGGTCCTCCTGGATGCACAAGACACATGAGCGCCTTCTTGCTGCACTACCTACAACATGACCCTCGGATTGTACGAATTCGAAGTAATGCTAACTACTGGGTTGCCACACTGTTAGATCCCTGGTACAAGACAAAATTTGGCGAAATAATTCCTGCCATAGAAAGGGACGCACGTATACAGGAGTATCTGCAGAAGGTGGTACGCAATCTTAGATCTGCTTTTCCACTAAACACCAGTGCTGCACAGAGTGAATCTCAACGCTTTGTCATGGATAGGAGGAAATGGTCTTTTACTTGTCCACATCTGAGGGACCGAGGGCTGGCTGCTGTGCTGAGATGGCATTGAGTACGGTGTCCCTGCAGAGTTGCACTTTTGGTCATATACAAAATGAGTTGAAAAAGGACAGATGCTGGTGGAAAGGGGAACAGGTGTGTTGGAAAGGGGAAAAAAGTTTTTGTCCGTGGGTTTGGTGGTTAAGCAAAAGTAACATTGGCTGAAGAAACACCATCTGTTACGGTGGGACTGGCAGATTTGGATAAGGTGGTATATACTATGTTACTGCTATATAACGAAAATTAATAAGAAAAGAAAGAGAAAGGTATATATCCCCATCAGCAGTCAATGTCCACCGTGCTCCCAGATGGAAAAGGAGAGGTTGGCAACTGGAAGGTTCGGTGGAGGATACAGAGCTGTGTGGCTATGAAACTAATAGTAGCCTGAACCGAGTTAGACACCACTCGGATCTGGAGACTGGGAGCCCTGTTAGCGTCACAGGGTCCACACGCCCACCCAGCCCAGGAACTCCCTGTTAACATCACAGGGGCCATTGAGTATGCTGACCGTGTGCATTGGGGCCACACCTGTGGACAGCAGGCGCATCAGCAGCAGCAGGCCTGTTAATGCCACTGGGCTGCACAAGCAGGACTTGTAGGACAGGAGCTGGTCTTACTGTCTCACTTGCTGTGTTACCAACTGTGGTGGCGGCCTGCATCGACGCCCTATCCCTGTCTACCTCTGGCCTAAAGCCGCAATGGGTTCAACACATGGAGGTGTGCTCTTTCGGAGCATAATAGAAGACTGCGCACCTCCTTGTTGGCTCCAGCCCGTTTTATAACCTGGGTCCGCCCCAAACCAGGGTGGACCACAATGCACCTCCTGGAGACAAAAGCAGAGTGACACGTCATGAGTGGTATAACTAGCGTCCTATTTGGAACCGCAACTTCAATAATTATCTCATGGCTGCCACGACACAAACACCTCACCAGTCTTCGTCTGACCATCAATAATGAGGTGACAAGTCATAGTGGCGAGCCTCTGCAAGACATTTGGGAGTGGCCTGGCCACATCATCAGGACACCTGATGCCCTGTGGTCTATATGGGCCCCCCACATCAGGGGCAGGGCCAAAGAGTTCATTACCGGACCTAGTCTCTGATGCAGTAAGTGCCTGAGCATGCTCAGTAGCATGAAATACAGTCTCTGAAAAAAGACTATCAGCTTTAGCATGGTGTCTAGGCACAAAACAGGAATTAGACCCGGCACGGAATGCAAGTACCTGTGCAAAGAGGCTTTTCACACTAAGTGTGGGAGCATGCGCTGTATCCCGAAATGAAGACTTAGCCTCAGCAATGGCACAGTCAGGCTGAGCATACTCACTAGGTGAAACACTGTAGTTAGGCTGCGGCTGGGGTAAATCGGCACATGCATGCGCACTAGCTGCCTCTCCACACTTAGACGTGGATGAGAAATTGCTCTTCGGGTGTGGACTTGGAGATGCTGTCTATGAACAGAAGGAAAAGCTAAAGGTGTGTGTTACAGCAAGGAGCCACCGCAGAAACACTTCGTTCAATTGTGAGGGGAGTCATTTTGGAGTTTGGTGAGGAGTACCGTAACGCCAGTGAGCAGCATCCTGTGCCACAGACCAATATTCTTACGGTGCTGTCTATACTGCTTATCGTGAGAGGAGCGTAAAGTCTGTATTTCTGGCAACTGGACATCACAGTACCCGGGTACGGTAGGCTGTGCCCAGACAATAATGCGGGCACGCAACACTTTGTTTTATTAGCAAAACACATATCTGTTCTGGGTAGGCCGACTATTTATAGACAATAAGACTTGCTGCCTCTAAACTGTCAAATTGTCACATACAGTTTAAATCATAGAGGGTCAGCGACACATGTTTGCATTAACTGTTGATTTTCAAGATTTCCATGACTGTGTTGCAGAGCTGTGTGGTTTGCATTCACACTGTTATCATCTGCCTTATCTGTGAGGCTTCAGCTAACAGGGGTATTCAGGGGGGTAATGTGTTTTGTCTATGTTTACGTAGATAACTGGGAAGCTCTTGTGATGCGCCACTGGTAAGTCGTGTTCGCACACACACACACAAACACACAATTACTGCTACGCAGAGGGATTAGCAGGTAGTAGGCAACAGAATAGATTGTTCAATTATTTAAATTGTATGCATGGTTCTTATTGTTTGTTTTGGTAAAGTTAAACAATCATTTATCAACCCAACTGACTAGAGTCCTTTTCCTGTTGCGTGGTTTTGCTGCATACTGGGGAGCCCATCCTGTACACGACTTAAAATGAAGCATAAGTCGCAATGTGAATTTCACTGTGCTACAATGCGGCCTAGCATGCCTGTGCAACCACCGCCTGCCCCATCAAGTGCATCTGCGTGCTCTTCATCCTCTGTGACTGTGGGGACAGCAGTCTCACATGGTTTTTCACACTGAACTTCCACCCCTTTACACGCAACAGGAAGTGTGATTGGCAGGTCATCACTTGTTTTGGAAGTGGAAACAGATGGTATTGTTGAGCTGTCACACATCGAGAAAACCAACATTGGATGCAGGCTACATTATATCCACACCTTCACCTTCATCACAGATTGGCTGGACTACCTGCATTTAATAATTGCATTCCAGAAATGGAAAGGAGTGTAGAATGCACATGTGTTGTACCTTGCTTGGCAGCAAAGGAACACTAACTAAGGCTATGAGTCCACGCTGCGGAAAATGCGTGGATTTTGCCGCGGATTTCTCGCGGAAAAGCCGCGGATTTCCCGAAAATCTGCAGCAGCGGCACTTCCCAGCCATTTCTATGGCATTTTGGAAATGCTGTGTCCATGCTGCGGATTTTTCCACAGCGGATTTCGTGCGGATTTTGATCCGGAAAATCTGCAACATGTCAATTATTGTTGCGGATTTTCATCCGGATTTTGGCTTTAAAATTGGGGAAAAAAAAAATCCGCACCAAAATCCGCATCAAATCCGCGGCAATTCCGCGGTAAATCCGCGGCAAATCCGCACCTTTGAAAAGGTGCGGATTTTGCGTTAAAGCTGCGGATTTTGATGCAGAAAAATCCGCAGCTACATTCTCTCGTGGACACATAGCCTTAGTATTACAGACAATTTTAGGAAGGCAGAAAAAGAGTCAGCTCTTTGGGCAAATTAAATAGCATGGCAAAAGTGGACAGGTGGGTACAGTGGCCGTGTTCTGTGGGTACCAGGACAGTAAAGGAATCCTCACTTTCTATCCCTCCGAATGATCAAATGCAGCAAGGAATTCCCTGAGTTTGCTATAAAATTAGCGTAGCAAAATGTGCATGAGGGTGTCATGCAGAGGTGCTGCACATAGATTTGCACCAGTGGGGCACTAATGGAGTACAACAGCCAGTTCTTGTATGCCACTAAATGGCAGCATTTTTTGCTATTATTATAGCTTATTAAAAACAGAGCAGGAGGGTGTCATGCAGAGGTGCTAGAAATAGCTTGGCACCAGTGGGACAATAATGGAATACAACAGCCAGTTCTTGTATGCCACTAAATGGCAGCATTTTTGCTATCATTATAGCTTATTAAAAATAGAGCAGGAGGGTGTCATGCAGAGGTGCTGCACATAGATTTGCACCAGTGGGGCACTAATGGAGTACAACAGCCACTTTTAGGATGCCACTAAGTTTACTCAGTGTTTGCTAGTATAATGGCTTAGTAACAATGAGCTTGAGTGTGCAATGCAGACGTGCTGCAAATATCTTTGCACTAGTGGGACAATACAGAAGTCCAATAGCCACGTTTAGGATGCCACTAAGTTTACTCAGTGTTTGCTAGTATAATGGCTTAGTAACAATGAGTTTGAGTGTGCAAAGTGCAGGAGGGTACAGTGCCAGGGTTGTGGGTCTGGGTACAGGAAAGGAAGCCTCCCTTTCTATCCCTCTTAATGGGGAAATGCAGCGAGGAAATCCCTGACCTTAGCTACGCAGACGCTGTCATCTTGTATAGCTGTTAAAATCTGTTTTCACTGCCCTGACTGTCACCTATGGCTCTGACCCTGCCGGTATTAGACCTTAGAAGGGCTGAAAGAAACTTCTATCCCTATTCTGTATAGCGCTGTGTATAGAGCGTACACAGCAGTATCGGAGACAGGAGCTACCCCGGCGGTGACTGACACCAAGACGCAGAAGGCAGATAATGGCGTGCTGGAGGAAAATGTCCATTTTTATAATGCATGGACATGTGACATGGACATCCTATCACACATGCCGTTGCTTCTCTGGCTAAAAGTCCACTTAGCTGTGTGTGTCTGGGATTGGCTGACATGCTGGCCCGCCCCACTACATGCGCGCGCTTAGGGAAGGAAGACAAGGAAAAAAAAAAAAAATGGCGATCGCCATTATACAAACAGCAGTGATCTGAATGCGCTGTTCCCGCACACTATACACTGAAATTTCATAATAGTGTGAGTCACAGAGTGACTTACACTATTACAGCGGAAAGCCAGCTAGTAATTAGCTTGTCTTTTTGCTGCTAGAACCGTTCTCGAACATATCTAGAACTATCGAGCTTTAGCAAAAAAGCTCGAGTTCTGGTTCGATCTAGAACAGCCCCCAAAATCACTCGAGCCGCGAACTGCAGAACCTCGAACCGCGAACCGCGCTCAACTCTAATTATAACACACATGGCCATGCACAGTGAATTGCACGTGGCCGTGTCTGACGCAGCGGGGCTGGCACACTGACACATTTACAGGTGCAGACAGTGCTGGCTGGCCACATTATACTACAGGAAACATAGCCGCATGCAGTTCACTGTGCGCAGCCATGTGTGTTATAAGTATTATTATTTCTTATTATAGCACCATTTATTCCATGGCGCTTTACATGTTAAAAGAGGTATACATAGTATGGACAAGTACAATAATCATAAACAAAACAAGGTACAAACTGGTACAGGAGGAGAGAGGACCCTGCCTGGGAGGGCTCACGGTCTACAAGGGATGGGTGAGGATACAGTAGGTGGGGGTAGACATGGTTGTGTGGTGCTATAGCGGACTGAGGGTTACAGCAGGTTGTAGGCTGTCATGCAGCACGCGCTGCCTTAGTCCCGCCAAAGAGGAGCATCACACAAGGCTAAATTCCAATGGCTAGAAGGACCTTCCTGGTTAGTAGGCGTGGGCGACTTCTTTAGTTGGCGTAACCATGTTTTCTCCTATCCACTTTAACCACCCTTTCCCATCTAGGGGTCTTGAGGGGGCTTTACAGCGCTAACGAGATGTCGTTAGGGTCACAGAATTCGTGATGCACATCCGGCCTCGTTAGCGACGTCGTTGCGAGTGATACGTACGAGCAACCACTAACGATCCAAAATACTCACCAAATCGTTGATTGTTGACACGTCGTCCATTTCCCAAATATCGTTGCTGGTGCTGGACGCAGGTTGTACGTCGTTCCTGAGGCAGCACACATCGCTACGTGTGACACACCAGGAACGACGAACAACACCGTACCTGCGTCCTCCGGCAACGAGGTGGGCGTGATTTTCATGCGGCTGCTCTCCGCCCCTCCACTTCTATTGAATGCCTGCCATGTGACATCACTGTGACGCCGCACGAACCGCCCCCTTAGAAAAGAGTTAGGAAGGTAAGTATGTGTGACGGGTACTAGCGATTTTGTCAACCATGGGCAGCGATTTTCCCGTGACGCACAAACGACAGGGGCAGGTGCTTTTGTCACGGGCGGGGAGGGCGCGCTGCGCTCACCATGCTCGGGTCCGGCGCTGCTGCTACATCGCTTGCTGCTCGGTGGCTCGAGCGGTGGGCTGGATCTGGGGACTCGAGCGGCGCTCCTCTCCTGTGAGTGAAAAGGGGAATGGTTTGGGGGATTTATTGTCCGTGACACCACCCACGGTTGTGGTGAGGTTGTGACACCACCGCTGCTCTGGACGAGGATCCCGGGAGCGATGACAGGGAGCAGCTTGGATGTTGTTTTTCCCCTCCGTGGGTATGGGGTTGGTTGTCCCGGGGCCCGGTGAGGGAGGAATGGCAGGCGGGTTATGGGGCCTGGTGAGGTGCAGGGTCGCGAGGGCAGCGCGGTGCCGCACGGCACAGTGGTACTCACTCAGCCAATGATGAATGCAAAGTCTCCGGTAAAACAAACGGCTGGATGGACGGGTCCCACAGACGGCTGCGGTGGTTCTTCTCCCGGTAGGTTGGCGGTGACTGCCTTTCCCTGCACCTGTGTTATGTTCTCAGTTCTGGTGGCTTCCCACAGGTAACCCACTCCCCAGCTTGGATGGAGGCTGAGGGAGCCCCTTTTGCCCGCAGGCTCTGGCCCTGGGAACTGTAGCCTTGGTGGTGACTGTATTTCCCTTCACGGTTTGAGCGGTTGCCTTCAATCGGGTCTTGACTGCTGGGAAACCCCGGAGGTTCCCTTCGCTGACGCATTTGACCGGTTTAACGGCGACTCCAAGCCTGGTCGGGGTCCATAGGCCCTGCCGAATGGTGCTGGCTTCTCCTCGCTCCCCGGTCCGGTACTGGCGGGCCACCGCCCATCCCCGGTCCTTACGGTTCACGTCAATCAGCCCCTCCTGCAGACGGTCACCACCGTCTGCCAACCTTGCTGTATGTGCCCGGGCCACGCACCCGGACACCGTCAGTCTACTCCTCTACTACCACTTCCCTAACTGATCTGCCTTCCTTTTCCCGCCTCCAGGACTGTGAACTCCTTGGTGGGTGGGGCCTACCGCCTGGCTCCACCCCCTGGTGTGGACATCAACCCCTGGAGGGAGGCAACAAGGATTTTTGTCTGACCTTGATGTGCCTAGCCGGGGTGTGGGGTGTGTTGTTGCAGTACCTGTGACGACCTGGCTTGTCCAGGGCGCCACACTTTCACGAGCGACATCGCTAACGATGTCGCTGCGTGTAAAGCAGCCTTTACCCTCAGACCACATGGAGTTTGTTCTTGGTATCAGCTATGTTGGCTGAGGCCCAGCCCCTTCTGATCACATGAACATGACATCAGCAAGGTCTTTTAGTCCACTGGGATGTGGCCTCTATCATCAATGTAGATGCTAGAATGTACGCACTCCTCACAGGTATAGCGTAACTTGTCATGTGATGGGGCATGTTCAAAATGTAGCCCAACATTTCCAGCCCAACATTTCCAGATGGAATAAACATTGTTTTTCTAAGCCCAAGTGGGCATAGAGTTGATTATAATAGAAACGGGAGTCTGGGGGTAAGACCCCCAGATGGTGGGGTGCAGGGGGGGCAAAGCCCCCCCTTGCATGACTGTAGTGGATGGGAAAAAACAACACCACGCCCACCAACCAAGCCGTTCACACCCACCAACTAGGCTGGCCATGCCCACTAACCTGTCAGGAGCCCGTACATTCTAGCCTGGACCCTATCATCAAACAAGTCTGTGGGTCTCACGGGAGACTAGAGAAGTGTCCCCCCAATCATCAAAAGTAAAAGCCCCCCCAGTATGTGTGTATTTCTGTGTGTATAGGATTGTGTTTGTCTATTGATGTGTGTGTATATTTATATGTCTTCAAATATGTATACGCTTCTATGTGACTATATCTGTGCACATGTCTGTGTATGTGTGTAAATGTCTGTACACTGTGTGCATGTCTACACCGTGTGCAGAATTATTAGGCAAATGAGTATTTTGCTCACATGATACTTTTTATACATGTTGTCCTACTCCAACTGTATAGGCTTGAGAGCCAACTACCAATTAAGTAAATCAGGTGATGTGCATCTCTGTAATGAGGAGGGGTGTGGTGTAAAGAAAGACATCAACACCCTATATAAGGTGTGCTTAATTATTAGCAACGGCCTTTCCTTTGGCAAAATAGGTCAGAAGAGAGATTTGACGGGCTCTGAAAAGTCCAAAATTGTGAGATGTCTTGCAGAGGGATGCAGCAGTCTTGAAATTTTCAAACTTTTGAAACGTGATCACCGAACAATCAAGCCTTTGATTGCAAATAGCCAACAGGGTCGCAAGAAGCGTGTTGGGCAAAAAAGGCGCAAAATAACTGTCCATGAATTGAGGAAAATCAAGCGTGAAGCTTCCAAGATGCCATTTGCCACCAGTTTGGCCATATTTTAGAGCTGCAATGTTACTAGAGTATCAAAAAGCACACGGTGTGCGATACTCAGGGACATGGCCAAGGTAAGAAAGGCTGAAAAACGACCACCTTTGAACAAAAAACATAAGATAAAATGTCAAAACTGGGCCAAGAAATATCTTAAGACTGATTTTTCAAAGGTTTTATGGACTGATGAAATGAGAGTGACTCTTGATCTACCAGATGGATGTACCAGAGGCTGGATCAGTAAAGGGCAGAGAGCTCCACTCCGACTCAGATGCCAGCAAGGTGGAGGTGGGGTACTGGTATAGGCTGGTATCATCAAAGATGAACTTGTGGGACCTTTTCGGGTTGAGGATGGAGTGAAGCTAAACTCCCAGACCTACTGCCAGTTTCTGGAAGACAATTTCTTCAAGCAGTGGTACAGGAAGAAGTCGGTATCGTTCAAGAAAAATATGATTTTAATGCAGGACAATGCCCCTTCAGATGCATCCAACTACTCCACAGCGTGGCTGGCCAGTAAAGGTCTAAAAGATGAAAACATAATGACATGGCCCCCTTGTTCACCTGATCTGAACCCCATAGAGAACCTGTGGTCCCTCATAAAATGTAAGATCTACAGGGAGGGATAACAGTACACCTCTCAGAACAGTGTCTGTGAGGCTGTAGTGGCTGCTGCACGCAGTGTTGATCATAAACAGATCATGCAAGTGACAGAATCTATGGATGGTAGGCTGTTGAGTGTCATCAGAAAGAAAGGTGGCTATATTAGCCAGTCATTTTTTGGGGTCTTGTTTTTGCATGTCAGAAATATTTATTTCTAAATTTTGTGCAGTTATATTGGTTTACCTTGTGAAAATGAACAGGCGAGGAGGGAATATATTTGTTTTTTATTAAGTTGCCTAATAATTCTGCACAGTAATAGTTACCTGCAAAAACAGATATCCTCCTAAGATAGCCAAATCTAAAATAACCCCACTCCAACTTCCAAAAATATTAAGCTTTGATATTTACGAGTCTTTTGGGTTGATTGAGAACATAGTTGTTGATCAATATTAAAAAAAATCCTCTAAAATACAACTTGCCTACTAATTCTGCACACGGTATAGTAAGCTCAGTTATGGTACCATATTTAAGCAGTAAGCTTAGTTCTCGTACTACAGTTAGGTCCAGAAATATTTGGACAGTGACACAATTTTCGCGAGTTGGGCTCTGCATGCCACCACATTGGATTTGAAATGAAACCTCTACAACAGAATTCAAGTGCAGATTGTAACGTATAATTTGAAGGTTTGAACAAAAATATCTGATAGAAATTGTAGGAATTGTACACATTTCTTTACAAACACTCCACATTTTAGGAGGTCAAAAGTAATTGGACAAATAAACCAAACCCAAACAAAATATTTTTATTTTCAATATTTTGTTGCGAATCCTTTGGAGGCAATCACTGCCTTAAGTCTGGAACCCATGGACATCACCAAACACTGGGTTTCCTCCTTCTTAATGCTTTGCCAGGCCTTTACAGCCGCAGCCTTCAGGTCTTGCTTGTTTGTGGGTCTTTCCGTCTTAAGTCTGGATTTGAGCAAGTGAAATGCATGCTCAATTAGGTTAAGATCTGGTGATTGACTTGGCCATTGCAGAATGTTCCACTTTTTTGCACTCATGAACTCCTGGGTAGCTTTTGCTGTATGCTTGGGGTCATTGTCCATCTGTACTATGAAGCACCGTCCGATCAACTTTGCGGCATTTGGCTGAATCTGGGCTGAAAGTATATCCCGGTACACTTCAGAATTCATCTGGCTACTCTTGTCTGCTGTTATGTCATTAATAAACACAAGTGACCCAGTGCCATTGAAAGCCATGCATGTCCATGCCATCACGTTGCCTCCACCATGTTTTACAGAGGATGTGGTGTGCCTTGGATCATGTGCCGTTACCTTTCTTCTCCAAACTTTTTTCTTCCCATCATTCTGGTACAGGTTGATCTTGGTCTCATCTGTCCATAGAATACTTTTCCAGAACTGAGCTGGCTTCATGAGGTGTTTTTCAGCAAATTTAACTCTGGCCTGTCTATTTTTGGAATTGATGAATGGTTTGCATCTAGATGTGAACCCTTTGTATTTACTTTCATGGAGTCTTCTCTTTACTGTTGACTTAGAGACATATACACCTACTTCACTGAGAGTGTTCTGGACTTCAGTTGATGTTGTGAATGGGTTCTTCTTCACCAAAGAAAGTATGCGGCGATCATCCACCACTGTTGTCATCCGTGGACGCCCAGGCCTTTTTGAGTTCCCAAGCTCATCAATCAATTCCTTTTTTCTCAGAATGTAACCGACTGTTGATTTTGCTACTCCAAGCATGTCTGCTATCTCTCTGATGGAGTTTTTCTTTTTTTTCAGCCTCAGGATGTTCTGCTTCCCCTCAATTGAGAGTTCCTTAGACCGCATGTTGTCTGGTCACAGCAACAGCTTCCAAATGCAAAACCACACACCTGTAATCAACCCCAGACCTTTTAACTACTTCATTGATTACAGGTTAACGAGGGAGACGCCTTCAGAGTTAATTGCAGCCCTTAGAGTCCCTTGTCCAATTACTTTTGGTCCCTTGAAAAAGAGGAGGCTATGCATTACAGAGCTATGATTCCTAAACCCTTTCTCCGATTTGGATGTGAAAACTCTCATATTGCAGCTAGGAGTGTGCACTTTCAGCCCATATTATATATATAATTGTATTTCTGAACATGTTTTTGTAAACAGCTAAAATAACAAAACTTGTGTCACTGTCCAAATATTTCCTGACCTAACTGTATGTGTAGGCTTGGTTCTGTTGCTGTTTCTATGTAGTTGATTTAGTAAGTACGATTTTGTTACTGTATGGATACAGTAAGCTCGGTTCTGTTGCCATATCTCTGTAGTAAGCTTGGTTCTGTTCCCATATCTCTGCAGTAAACGAAGTTCTGATCTTGTATTTCTATAGTAATATTGGTTCTACTCCCTTATCTCTGTAATAAGATCAGTTTTTCTCCCATATCTTTGTAGTAAGCTTTGTTCTCCACCCTTATCGCTGTAGTAAGCTCTGTTCTGCTTCCATGTCTCTGTAGTAAGCTTTGTTCTCCACCTTTATTTCTATAGTAAGCTCAGTTCTGCATCCTGATCTCTGTAGTAAGATCGGTTGTACTCCTGTATCTCTGTAGTAAGCTTTTTTGTGCACACTTATCTCTGTAGTAATCTCGGATCTGCTCCCATATCTCTGTAGAAAGCTCAGTTCCTCTCTCATATCTTTGTAGTAAGATCGGTTCTGCTCCCGTATCTGTGTAGTAAGCTCTGGTCTGATCCCTTATCTCTGTAGTAAGATCGGTTCTGCTCCCTTATCTCTGTAGTAAACTCAGTTCTGATCTTGTATCTTTGAAGTAAGCTCAGTTCTGCTCCTTTATCTCTGTAGCAAGCTCAGTTCTGATCTTGTATCTCTGTAATAAGCTCAGTTCTGCTCCCTTATCTCTGTAGTAAGCTCAATTCTGCTCCCATATCCTTGTAGTAAGCTCGGTTCTGATCTTGTATCTGTGTAGTAAGCTCGGTTTTGATCTCATATCTCTGTAAAAAGCTCGGTTCTGCTCCTTTATCTCTGTAGTAAGCTCAGTGCTGCTCCCTTATCTCTGTAGTAAGCTCAGTTCTGCTCCCTTATCTCTGTAGTAAGCTCAATTCTGCTCCCATATCCTTGTAGTAAGCTCATTTCTGATCTTGTATCTGTGTAGTAAGCTCGGTTTTGATCTCATATCTCTGTAAAAAGCTCAGTTCTGCTCCTTTATCTCTGTAGTAAGCTCAGTGCTGCTCCCTTATCTCTGTAGTAAGCTGGGTTCTGCTCCTTTATCTCTGTAGTAAGCTTGGTTTTGCTCCTATATCTCTGAAGTAAGCTCAGTTCTGCTCCATTATCTCTGTGGTAAGCTTGGTTTTGCACCCTTACCTCTTGTAATAAGCTCGGTTCTGATCTTGTATCTCTGTAGTAAGCTCAGTTCTGATCTCATATCTCTGTAGTAAACTCGGTTATGCTCCCATATCTCTGTAGTTAGCTCCTTGCAGTTCCCGTATCTATGTAGTCATCTTGGTTCTGTTGCAGTAAGCGTGGTTTTGTTCCCATATACTGCAGCGGCCAGAAATAAACAGGCCAAAGGTGGGCTGCTGCAACTTGAGGGCCACTGCTTTATGATTGGCCCCCAGGCTCTAATAATGGTGACTGGAAGGTCACTTCGGAAGCTCATGGCACAGAATTGCCTGAGAATCTAAAGTAAGAATTGTTGCTCTATATAAAGATGGCCATAAGAAGATGGCCACACACTGAAACTGAGCTGCAGCATGGTGACCAAGAGCATACAGTGGTTTAACAAGATTGGTTCCACTCAGAACAGGCCTCCCCATGGTCAACCAAAGAAGTTGAGTACACATGCTCAGCGTCATATCCAGAGATTGTCTTATCAAAATAGGCATGTGAGTATTGCCATCATTTCTGCAGAGGTTATAGTGGTGGAAGTCAGCCTGCCAGTGCTCAGACCATATGTTATACACTGCATCAAATTGGTCTGCATGGCTGTTGTCTCACAAGGAAACCTCTTCTAAAGATATTGCACAAGAAAGCCGGCACACAGTTTATTGAAGACAATCATACTAAGGAAATTAATTACTGGAACCATGTCCTGTGGCCTGATGAGACCAATATAAACTTATTTGGTTCAGATGGTGTCAAGCATGTAAGGTGACAAACAGTTGTCTTCCTACAGTCAAGCATGGGGTGGAAGTAACCTCATTTAAGGCTGCATGAGTGCTGCCGACTATGAGGAGCAACAGTTCATTGAGGGAACCATGAATGCCAACATACACTATGACATACTGATAAAGAGAATGATCCTCTGCCTTCGTATTCCAACATGATAACAACGCAAAACAAACCACCAAGACCACCACTGCCCTGCTAAAGAAACTGAGGGTAAAGGTAATGGACTGGCCAAGCATGTCTCCAGACATAAACCCTATTGACAATCTATGGGACATCTTTAAATGGAAAGTGGAGGAATACAAGGTCTCTAAGATCCATCAGCTCTATGATTCTTCATAGAGGAGTAGAAGAGGATTTCAGTGGTTCCTGGGAAGCTCTAGTGAATAGCATGTCCAAAGCAGTTCTTGAAAATAATGGTGGCCACACATAATATGTTCAATTTGGGGACAATTTGGACATTTTCATTTATGTGGTGTACTCATTTTTTATTCTAGCGGTTTTGACATTTCTGTGTGTGTTGAGTTATGTAGAGGGCACACCAGGGCCGTATTTACCATTAGGCACCAGTGGTCCGGTGCCTAGGGCGGCAGATTGTGAGGGGCGGCACCTTCTGGCAGCAAAAAAAAAAAAAAAAAAAAAAAATTTTTTTTTTTTTTTTTTTTTTACATTTTTTTTTTTTGTGGCCGCCGAGCACAGGAAGCTGATTGACCCCGGAACTGCCGGCGCCTGCACTTCCGGGGTCACAGGCGCGCGCCAATCAGCTCCTTCCTCTGTGCTGCGTCCACTGCTGTGTGGACGTCACATGCAGAGCTCACAGCAGGACGCCGTGGAGGACGTGATGGAAGCCGGTGTCAGAAGAGGATACTCACGTGAGCCAGGAAGATGGCGGCGGGCACTGGAGCAGGTAAGTGGATTCATAAGGAGCGTGGGAGTGTCTCTAATGCAGACCGGAGATCTGCGCATGCGGGGGGGGGAGGCGGCAAAGGCAGATACTGGAGGGAGGCAGAGGCTGAGACTGGGGGGAGGCTGGAGGGAGGCAGAGGCTGAGACTGGGGGGAGGCTGGAGGGAGGCAGAGGCTGAGACTGGAGGGAGGCAGTGGCTGAGACTGGGGGGAGGCTGGAGGGAGGCAGAGGCTGAGACTGGAGAGAGGCAGAGGCTGAGACTGGGGGGAGGCTGGAGGGAGGCAGAGGCTGAGACTGGAGGGAGGCAGAGGCTGAGACTGTGGGGAGGCTGGAGGGAGGCAGAGGCTGAGACTGGGGGAGGCTGGATGGAGGCAGAGGCAGAGACTGGGGGGAGGCTGGAGGGAGGCAGAGACTGGGGAGGCTGGAGGGAGGCAGAGGCTGAGACTGGGGGGAGGCTGGAGAGAGGCAGAGGCTGAGACTGGGGGGAGGCTGGAGGGAGGCAGAGGCAGAGACTGGGGGGAGGCTGGAGGGAGGCAGAGGCAGAGACTGGGGGGAGACTGGAGGGAGGCAGAGGCAGAGACTGTGGGGAGGCTGGAGGGAGGCAGAGGCAGAGACTGGGGGGAGGCTGGAGGGAGGCAGAGACTGGGGGGAGGCTGGAGGGAGGCAGAGGCTGAGACTGGGGGGAGGCTGGAGGGAGGAAGAGGCAGAGACTGGGGGGAGGCTGGAGGGAGGCAGAGGCAGAGACTGGAGGGAGGCAGAGGCTGAGACTGGAGGGAGGCAGAGGCTGAGACTGGGGGGAGACTGGAGGGAGGCAGAGGCTGAGACTGTGGGGAGGCTGGAGGGAGGCAGAGGCTGAGACTGCGGGAGGCTAGAGGGAGGCAGAGGCAGAGACTGGGGGGAGGCTGGAGGGAGGCAGAGGCAGAGACTGGGGGGAGGCTGGAGGGAGGCAGAGGCTGAGACTGGGGGGAGGCTGGAGAGAAGCAGAGGCTGAGACTGGGGGGAGGCTGGAGGGAGGCAGAGGCTGAGACTGGGGGGAGGCTGGAGGGAGGCAGAGGCTGAGACTGGGGGGAGACTGGAGGGAGGCAGAGGCAGAGACTGGAGGGAGGCAGAGGCTGAGACTGGAGGGAGGCAGAGGCTGAGACTGGGGGGAGACTGGAGGGAGGCAGAGGCTGAGACTGTGGGGAGGCTGGAGGGAGGCAGAGGCTGAGACTGCGGGAGGCTGGAGGGAGGCAGAGGCAGAGACTGGGGGGAGGCTGGAGGGAGGCAGAGGCAGAGACTGGGGGGAGGCTGGAGGGAGGCAGAGGCTGAGACTGGGGGGAGGCTGGAGAGAGGCAGAGGCTGAGACTGGGGGGAGGCTGGAAGGAGGCAGAGGCTGAGACTGTGGGGAGGCTGGAGGGAGGCAGAGGCTGAGACTGCGGGAGGCTGGAGGGAGGCAGAGGCTGAGACTGGGGGAGGCTGGAGAGAGGCAGAGGCTGAGACTGGGGGGAGGCTGGAGGGAGGCAAAGGCTGAGACTGGGGGGAGGCTGGAGGGAGGCAGAGGCAGAGACTGGAGGGAGGCAGAGGCTGAGACTGGGGGGAGACTGGAGGGAGGCTGAGACTGTGGGGAGGCTGGAGGGAGGCAGAGGCTGAGACTGGGGGAGGCTGGAGGGAGGCAGAGGCAGAGACTGGGGGGAGGCTGGAGGGAGGCAGAGGCAGAGACTGGGGGGAGGCTGGAGGGAGGCAGAGGCAGAGACTGGGGGGAGGCTGGAGGGAGGCAGAGGCTGAGACTGGGGGGAGGCTGGAGAGAGGCAGAGGCTGAGACTGGGGGGAGGCTGGAGGGAGGCAGAGGAAGAGACTGGGGGGAGGCTGGAGGGAGGCAGAGACTGGGGGGAGGCTGGAGGGAGGCAGAGGCAGAGACTGGGGGGAGGCTGGAGGGAGGCAGAGGCAGAGACTGGGGGGAGGCTGGAGGGAGGCAGAGACGGGGGGAGGCTGGAGGGAGGCAGAGGCTGAGACTGGGGGGAGGTTGGAGGGAGGCAGAGGCTGAGACTGGAGGGAGGCAGAGGCTGAGACTGTGGGGAGGCTGGAGGGAGGCAGAGGCTGAGACTGGGGGAGGCTGGAGGGAGGCTGAGGCTGAGACTGGAGGGAGGCTGAGGCTGAGACTGGGGGAGGCTGGAGGGAGGCAGAGGCAGAGACTGGGGGGAGGCTGGAGGGAGGCAGAGGCAGAGACTGGGGGGAGGCTGGAGGGAGGCTGAGGCTGAGACTGGAGGGAGGCTGAGGCTGAGACTGGAGGGGGCTGAGGCTGAGACTTGAGGGAGGCTGAGGCTGAGACTGGAGGGAGGCTGAGGCGGAGACTGGGGCAGGCTGAGGCTGGGGGGAGGCAAAGGCTGAGACTGGGGAAGAGAGGCTGATGCTGAGGGAAGATAGAGGCTGATGCTGGGGGAGAGAGGCTGATGTTGGGGGAGTGGGAGAGAGGGGCTAATGCTAGAGACAGAGGACAAGGGATGAGGGATAGTGCAATGACAAAATCGATTGGGTGGGGGGAGTGTAAGGACTCAGAATAAGAGGGGGCAGCATTGGGAGCTCATTGTGAAGAAGGGGCAGCATGTGTGGGATCAGTATGGAGTGGAGCAATGTAGGGGAGTCAATATCAAGAGTGAGGTAGTGTGTGTGGGGGGGGGGGGGTCTCAGCATAAGCGTTAGTGTGGTGGTCTTAGCATGACTGGGGCAACATGAAGGTCTCATTATGGAAAAGAGGAAGGCAGCATTAGGAGCTCATGGAGAGGGACAGCATGCATGGGACATTGTGAGAAGGGGGCAGCATGCATGGGACACTGAGGAGGGGGCAGCATGCATGAGACATTGTGAGGAGGGGGCAGCATGCATGGGACATTGTGAGAAGGGGGCAGCATGCATGGGACACTGAGGAGGGGGCAGCATGCATGAGACATTGTGAGGAGGGAGCAGCATGCATGGGACATTGTGAGGAAGGAGCAGCATGCATGGGACATTGTGAGGAGGGAGCATCAAGCATGAGACATTGTGCGGAGGGAGCAGCATGCATGGGACATTGAGGAGGGAGCAGCATGCATGGGACATTGTGAGGCGGGAGCAGCATACATGAGACATTGTGAGGAGGGGGCAGCATGCATGAGACATTGTGAGGAGGGAGCAGCATTCATGGGACATTGTGAGGAGGGAGCAGCATGCATGGGACATTGTGAGGAGGGGGCAGCATGCATGGGACATTGTGAGGAGGGGGAAGCATGCATGGGACATTGTGAGGAGGGGGCAGCATGCAAGGGACATTGTGAGGAGGGGGCAGCATGCAAGGGACATTGTGAGGAGGGAGCAGCATGCATGGGACATTGTGAGGAGGGGGCAGCATGCATGGGACATTGTGAGGAGGGGGCAGCATTCATGGGACATTGTGAGGAGGGGGCAGCATTCATGGGACATTGTGAGGAGGGGGCAGCATGCATGGGACATTGTGAGGAGGGGGCAGCAAGCATGGGACATTGTGAGGAGGGAGCAGCATGCATGGGACATTGTGACGAGGGAGCAGCATGCATGGGACATTGTGAGGAGGGGGCAGCATGCATGGGACATTGTGAGGAGGGAGCAGCATGCATGGGACATTGTGAGGAAGGAGCAGCATGCATGGGACATTGTGAGGAGGGAGCATCAAGCATGAGACATTGTGCGGAGGGAGCAGCATGCATGGGACATTGTGAGGAGGGAGCAGCATGCATGGGACATTGTGAGGCGGGAGCAGCATACATGAGACATTGTGAGGAGGGGGCAGCATGCATGAGACATTGTGAGGAGGGAGCAGCATTCATGGGACATTGTGAGGAGGGAGCAGCATGCATGGGACATTGTGAGGAGGGGCAGCATGCATGGGACATTGTGAGGAGGGAGCAGCATGCATGGGACGTTGTGAAGAGGGGGCAGCATGCATGGGACATTGTGAGGAGAGAGCAGCATGCATGGGACATTGTGAGGAGGGGGAAGCATGCATGGGACATTGTGATGAGGGGGCAGCATGCATGGGACATTGTGAGGAGGGGGCAGCATGCATGGGACATTGTGAGGAGGGGGCAGCATGCATGGGACATTGTGAGGAGGGGGCAGCATGCAAGGGACATTGTGAGGAGGGAGCAGCATGCATGGGACATTGTGAGGAGGGGGCAGCATGCAAGGGACATTGTGAGGAGGGAGCAGCATGCATGGGACATTGTGAGGAGGGGGAAGCATGCATGGGACATTGTGAGGAGGGGGCAGCATTCATGGGACATTGTGAGGAGGGGGCAGCATTCATGGGACATTGTGAGGAGGGGGCAGCATGCATGGGACATTGTGAGGAGGGGGCAGCAAGCATGGGACATTGTGAGGAGGGAGCAGCATGCATGGGACATTGTGACGAGGGAGCAGCATGCATGGGACATTGTGAGGAGGGGGCAGCATGCATGGGACATTGTGAGGAGGGAGCAGCATGCATGGGACATTGTGAGGAAGGAGCAGCATGCATGGGACATTGTGAGGAGGGAGCATCAAGCATGAGACATTGTGCGGAGGGAGCAGCATGCATGGGACATTGTGAGGAGGGAGCAGCATGCATGGGACATTGTGAGGCGGGAGCAGCATACATGAGACATTGTGAGGAGGGGGCAGCATGCATGAGACATTGTGAGGAGGGAGCAGCATTCATGGGACATTGTGAGGAGGGAGCAGCATGCATGGGACATTGTGAGGAGGGGCAGCATGCATGGGACATTGTGAGGAGGGAGCAGCATGCATGGGACATTGTGAAGAGGGGGCAGCATGCATGGGACATTGTGAGGAGAGAGCAGCATGCATGGGACATTGTGAGGAGGGGGCAGCATGCATGGGACATTGTGATGAGGGGGCAGCATGCATGGGACATTGTGAGGAGGGGGCAGCATGCATGGGACATTGTGAGGAGGGGGCAGCATGCATGGGACATTGTGAGGAGGGGGCAGCATGCAAGGGACATTGTGAGGAGGGAGCAGCATGCATGGGACATTGTGAGGAGGGGGCAGCATGCATGGGACATTGTGAGGAGGGGGCAGCATTCATGGGACATTGTGAGGAGGGGGCAGCATTCATGGGACATTGTGAGGAGGGGGCAGCATGCATGGGACATTGTGAGGAGGGGGCAGCAAGCATGGGACATTGTGAGGAGGGAGCAGCATGCATGGGACATTGTGACGAGGGAGCAGCATGCATGGGACATTGTGAGGAGGGGGCAGCATGCATGGGACATTGTGAGGAGGGGGCAGCATGCATGGGACATTGTGAGGAGGGGGCAGCATGCATGGGACATTGTGAGGAGGGGGCAGCATGCATGGGACATTGTCCTCACATCATGCTGCTCCCTCCTCACAATGTACAGATCATATTTCATAATCGAGGAAGGTGTGGTGCATATACAGTAGTTTATAAGGGAGGGCAGTGTGGTGTTTATTAGGGGCAGTGTCACAGTCACAGTATATAAGTGGGGACGGTGTGGTGGGAATATTTTATACTCATGCTATGTTTTGATGTGCCTGTGGTGATTCCCATGGGGGGGGGGGGGGTTCGTTTCTTATTGATACTTTTTAAAGTGTGCTACAGAGTAGATCTGCCTTAAACAGATGTCGTGTGCGAAAACTCAGTTTTACGTTGTCACTAAGGGGCGCGACCACTTAAAGTGCCTAGGGCAGCATGAAGGCAAAATACAGCCCTGGGGCACACCACATTTACACTATATACAAGCTGTAAAATGACTACTTTACATTGTATCAAAGTGTCATCTTTAGTGTTGTCCCATGAAAAGATATAATAAAATATTTACAAAAATATGGGGGATGTACTCAATTTTGTGATATACTGTAACTCTTCTCTGAAAATATAGCTTCTTGTGACAAGTGTGTCTACAAATTTTGAACTTGATATCTTTCAATGTTTTTATCTCATTATATATATGCCTTGCTAGGTTGTCAGTGTGCTGGTCTTATGAGTCTTTGACTATTTAATGTATTTTTATATAAGTATTTTCAATAAAAAGATACTTGTTTTAGCCATAAAAACTTATTTTGATATTTACTCTATATAAACATGCACTCATTAGCATTGTATAAAATACTGAACATTTTGCCCTTTTTGACCTTTCTTCTTTGTTAGTATATTTACACAGCAGATAAAGCTGGAGATTCTTGAGTGACTTTTGATAGGGTCATGGCCGGTGATGCTGCTCATTTTCAAACTTTCGAAACAAATCTACAATATAATCTAAATGTGCAATTATATACATACACAGTACAGACCAAATGTTTGGACACACCTTCTCATTCAAAGAGTTTTCTTTATTTTCATGATTCTGAAAATTGTAGATTCACATTGAAGGCATCAAAACTATGAATTAACACATGTGGAATGAAATACGTAACAAAAAAGTGTGAAACAACTGAAAATATGTCTTATATTCTAGGTTCTTCAAAGTAACCACCTTTTGCTTTGATTATTGCTTTCCACACTCTTGGCATTCTCTTGATGAGCTTCAAGATGTAGTCACCGGAAATGGTTTTCACTTTACAGGTGTGCCCTGTCAGGTTTAATATGTGGGATTTCTTGCCTTATAAATGGGATTGAGTCCATCAGTTGTGTTGTGCAGACGTTTGGTCGGTACACAGCTGATAGTCCTACTGAATAGACTGTTAGCTGCTTTTTTGTTGCCATAATAGAAATTCTAAGTAAAGAAAAACGAGTGGCCATCATTACTTTAAGAAATGAAGGTCAGTCAGTCCAAAAAATTGGGAAAACTTTGAAAGTGTCCCAAAGTGCAGTGGCAAAAAACCATCAAAAGCTACAAAGAAACTGGCTCACATGAGGACTGCCCCAGGAAAGGAAGACCAAGAGTCACCTATTCTGCGGAGGATAAGTTTATCCGAGTCACCAGTCTCAGATATCGCAGATTAACAGCAGCTCAGATTAGAGACCAGGTCAATGCCACAGAGTTCTAGCAGCAGACACCTCTCTAGAACAACTGTTAAGAGGAGACTTTTTGCAGAAGGCCTTCATGGTAAAATAGCTGCTAGGAAACCACTGATAAGGACAGGCAACAAGCAGAAGAGACTTGTTTGTGCTAAAGAACACAATGAATGGACATTAGACCAGTGAAAATTTGTGCTTTGGTCTGATGAGTCCAAATTTTAGATCTTTGGATCCAACCACCGTGTCTTTGTGCGATGCAGAAAAGGTGAACGGGTGGACTCTACATGCCTGGTTCCCACCGTTAAGCATGGAGGAGGAGGTGTGATGGTGTGGGGGTGTTTTGCTGGTGACACTGCTGGGAATTTATTCAAAATTGAAGGCATACTGAACCAGCATGGCTACCACAGCATCTTGCAGTGGCATGCTATTCCATCCGGTATGCGTTTAGTTGGACCATCATTTATTTTTCAACAGGACAATGACCCCAAACACACCTCCAGGCTGTGTAAGGGCTATTTGACTAAGAAGAAGAGCGATGGGGTGCTACGCCAGATGACCTGGCCTCCACAGTCACGAGACCTGAATCCAATCGAGATGGTTTGGGGTGAGCTGGACTGCAGAGTGAAGGCAAAAGGGCTAACAAGTGCTAAGCATCTCTGGGAACTCCTTCAAGACTGTTAGAAGACCATTTCCAGTGACTACCTCTTGAAGCTCATCAAGAGAATGCCAAGAGTGTGCAAAGCAGTAATCAATGCAAAAGGTGGCTACTTTGAAGAACCTAGAATATAAGACATATTATCAGTTGCTTCACACTTTTTTTGTTAAGTATTTCATTCCACGTATGTTAATTCATAGTTTTGATGCCCTCAATGTGAATCTACAATTTTAATAGTCATGAAAATAAAGAAAACTGTGTCCAAACTTTTGGTCTGTACTGTGTGTATATGAGTATATATATATATATATATATATATATATAGTTAGGTCCAGAAATATTTGGACAGTGACTCATAGCTCTGTAATGCATAGCCTCCTCTTTTTAAAGGGACCAAAAGTAATTGGACAAGGGACTCTAAGGTCTGCAATTAACTCTGAAGGCGTCTCCCTCGTTGACCTGTAATCAATGAAGTAGTTAAAAGGTCTGGGGTTGATTACAGGTGCGTGGTTTTGCATTTGGAAGCTGTTGCTGTGACCAGACAACATGCGGTCTAAGGAACTCTCAATTGAGGTGAAGCAGAACATCCTAAGGCTAAAAAAAAAGAAAAAATCCATCAGAGAGATAGCAGACATGCTGTTACGGTTGCTGCGAGCACTGGAGACTATGTCCAGATTTCTTGCTACTGCACATGTGCGAGCGCTGGAGACTAAGTCCAGATTTCTTGCTACTGCACATGTGCGAGCGCCGGAGACTAAGTCCAATCTTGGAGCCATTGCACATGTGCGGGTGACATCATCGCTGACACGAGGTCACATGTCTCTGACATCTTCTATGCCGATTGGTCGCTGGTCATGTGCTTGTGACGTCTTGCTCGGTGATAGGCCAGCATGACGTCACTCCTGTCGTTCTGGAAGCAGATTGGCTCTGGTGTCCTCCATCTTGGATGAGGCACAGAGTCTATATAAGATCCTGAAACACGCCGCATGGTGCTCAGTCCTCTTGGTTCATGCATATGAGTAGACGCTCTGTGCGCGTTCCTCTAGGCATTCCTCTGTCTATGCTAGGTGAGCGCTACCGGCAGGGTAGCGTTCTTATACCTTACAGCTTCGGCTGCTGTCCGTATCCTTACCTCTTAGGGGAGCGGACATAGGCAGGTGCCTGAGGCACATGGTCTGGCTGGGCCTTGTGATTGTACTCGTAGGTGGACGTTGCCGCTAGGGTAACGTTCCTTATACTGCGTCTGGCAGTTGTTCGTATCCTCGCACACTAGGGGAGCGAACAGAGGTAGGAGCTTTGTGCGGCTTACGCTGCTGTTCGTCTCTTTTTCACCACTAGAAGAGCGGACCTAGGCAGGTGCCATATCTAGTGGTTCGTGTCCTCGCACACTAGTGGAGCGAACGCAGGTAGGAGCTTTGTGCGGCTTACGCTGCTGTTCGTCTCTTTTGCACCACTAGAAGAGCGGACCTAGGTAGGTGCCATTTCGCACACATTGTCTCTGTGATTATTAACAGAGATCATTCCACACACCCTCCAAGTAAGGGAGGAATTGCTTTACTTTCTTATTATATCCTTCTGTGAGTTAACAGAGGTATTGCACTCTGCCATAGTCTGCAGCAAAGTCTTTGCACGGTGGACCCTGACTGTCTGATACTCCTTTCGGTTATTATCAGACAGCCCCCCGTAACATTAGGACTGAGCCAAGGGTCTGGCAGTTATGGCAGAATATCAGCAGTTACACCGTTACATACAAGTACTTGAGTCACGGCTCAAGAGTATAGAGGATAAACCTCAGACCATGGTGACATCTGCACATGATCCTCGACTTGCTCTACCAAACAGATATTCTGGCGATGCCAGATCATGTCGTGGTTTCATTAGTCAGTGTCAGATACACCTAGAGGTTAACTCTTCTCGCTTCTCTACGGAGAGGTCCAGAGTAGGCTTTATCATCTCCTTACTTCAGGACAAAGCCTTAGAATGGGCGACTCCCCTATGGGAGCGCTCTGATGTGGTTACTCTGAGACATCAAGACTTTCTTGATGCTCTTAAGGCGGTATTCATGGGTCCGCAGGTTACCCATGATGCGGCCCTGAGACTGTTAGATCTATCTCAGGGTTCGTTATCCACTAGTTCTTATGCCATTGCTTTTAGAACTCTGGTGGCAGAACTAGATTGGCCAGAGAAGGTGTTGATTCCTATCTTCTGGAGAGGGTTGGCTGGCTATGTCAAGGATGCCCTTGCTACTCGTGAAGTCCCTGCTTCTCTGGAGGACTTGATCACAGTAGCAACGAGGATCGATGTACGCCATAAGGAACGTAGACTCGAGGTCTCTTCCTCACGCCCTAAGCATCGGGCTATTCCAGTTGTTGAGGGTCCACTACCATCTTCCTCAGCATCTGAAACATCTCCCACTCCTATGGAGTTAGGTCATACGTTCTCCAGACTACGCAAGTCTGGTCCTCCTATATGTTACGTATGTCGTCAGGCTGGGCACTATGCCAACAAGTGTCCTAGTCGTCAGGGAAACTCCCTGGCCTAGTAACCATTAGAGGGGGGTTACTAGAGACGTCTTCTGCACCCTCTAAGTGTTGTATCCCAGGTCAGCTCTCGTTATCTGAGAATACATGGCCTATTATGGCTTTTGTGGATTCCGGAGCTGACGGGATTTTTGTGTCCTCAGGATTTGTAAAGGGACACAATATTCCCTCTATCATGTTAGAGGCGCCTATTCCTGTCCGTGTTGTTAATGGAACTATGTTGTCTGACTCCATTACATTGAGGACAGTTCCCTTGCGCCTTTCCCTGTCTCAGGGTCACATAGAGGAGATTTCTTTTCTTGTTTTGCCTGAGGGTATAGACGACGTCCTTCTGGGTCTTCCATGGCTTCGGACTCATGCTCCTCACATTGACTGGGAGTCTGACAGCATTATTAGTTGGGGTTCGAAATGTCAGTCCCGATGTCTTCCCTTACCACCTAAGGTCGTTGCAGTTGCATCAACTGATCTCTCTCCCATACCTACACCCTATTTGGATTTCGCTGACGTGTTCTCCAAACAGGGTGCTGAGGTTCTTCCACCCCATAGGCCGTATGACTGTGCCATAGACCTTATCCCAGGTTCGGTTCCACCTAAAGGCAGGGTTTACCCCCTGTCGATACCTGAGTCGGAGGCCATGTCGACCTATATAAGAGAGAGCTTAGAGAAGGGGTTCATTCGTAAGTCTGTCTCTCCCGCGGGAGCTGGGTTTTTCTTTGTTCGGAAGAAAGAGGGTGATTTGCGTCCCTGCATAGATTACAGGGGTCTCAACGCAATCACAATAAAGAACAAATACCCATTACCTTTAATTTCGGAGCTCTTTGACAGACTGAGAGGAGCTCAAGTTTTTACGAAGTTGGATCTGCGGGGTGCGTATAACTTGGTACGAATTCAAAAGGGTGACGAATGGAAGACCGCTTTTAACACCCGAGACGGTCACTATGAATACCTCGTCATGCCTTTTGGGTTATGTAATGCACCCGCAGTATTTCAGGACTTCGTAAATGATGTGTTCAGGGATTTACTGTTATCCTCAGTAGTGGTGTATCTGGACGACATCCTGATTTTTTTCTCCTGATCTGGAGACTCATCGTCAGGATGTCGTTCGTGTCCTTTCCCGTTTAAGGGAGCACTCATTGTTTGCTAAACTCGAGAAATGTGTATTCGAGCAGTCCTCATTGCCTTTTTGGGTTACATTATCTCACAAGAGGGTCTGGCTATGGATCCTGCGAAGCTCTCTGCTGTCCTGCAATGGTCCGAACCTCATTCCTTGAAGGCGGTGCAACGCTTCTTAGGATTTATAAATTATTACAGGCAGTTCATACCCCATTTTTCTACTTTGGTGGCCCCTTTGGTGGCCTTGACTAAGAAAGGTGCTAATCCCAAAGCCTGGTCTACTGAGACATCTCAGGCTTTTGAGGCAGTAAAAAGACACTTTTCAACTGCTCCCGTTCTTCAAAGACCCGATGAGAGTAAGCCCTTCCTCTTAGAGGTTGATGCCTCTTCAGTGGGTGCTGGTGCGGTCTTGTATCAAAAGAACGGTGCAGGTAGAAAAAGGCCGTGTTTCTTCTTTGCTAAAACCTTTTCACCGGCAGAGAGAAACTATACCATTGGGGATAGGGAACTGCTCGCCTTGAGATTAGCCTTGGAGGAGTGGCGTCACTTGCTGGAAGGAGCGAAACATCCTTTCCAGGTCTATACAGACCATAAGAATCTGACGTACTTACAAACCACTCAGCGTCTGAATCCTCGCCAAGCCCGCTGGTCCTTGTTTTTCTCCCGCTTTCACTTCTCCATCAACTATTTGTCTGGGAGTAAGAATAACAAGGCAGACGCCCTGTCTCGCTCTATGCTTTCTACCCAGGAAGAGATTGACGAACCTCGTCTTATCCTTCCCTCCAGGGTTTTTCATACGCTCTCCCCTGTGACGTTAGACCAAATCCCACCGGGCAAGACCTTTGTTCCGCCTGATCGACAGAATGATATACTGTCATGGGCCCACACCTCAAAGGTGGGTGGGCATTTTGGTATTAGGCGGACACGAGAGTTACTGGAGAGGTGGTATTGGTGGCCACACTTAGCCAGCCACGTCAAGAGATGTGTCGGTTCCTGCTACTCGTGTGCTCGTAACCGTCCATTACGGCAGAGACCGGCTGGGCTCTTGCATCCTTTACCAGTGCCAGATAGACCATGGGAGGTGGTAGGCATGGACTTTGTGGGTGATCTTCCATGTTCACAGGGACATAGATTTGTGTGGGTCATTATGGACCATTTCTCCCGGATGGTTCATCTCGTACCGTTATCGAGAATCCCATCTTCCAGGGTACTAGCCAAACTATTCCTCAAGCATGTCTTTAGGCTTCACGGGATGCCAGATCGTATCATTTGTGATAGAGGCCCGCAATTTACTTCCCGTTTCTGGCGAGATCTTTGTAGCCTTCTGCAAATTGAGTTGAATCTCTCTTCGGCATACCATCCGGAGACTAATGGTTTGGTTGAACGTACCAATCAATCTATGATTATATACCTTCGACACTTTGTTGCTGAAAACCACGATAACTGGTCCTCCCTCCTACCCTGGGCAGAATTTGCCCTTAACAATTCGCTGGCTGAGGCCACTGGGCAGACACCGTTCGTACTCAATAATGGGCAACACCCTAGGGTACCGGTACCGTTTCCCGCTGCTGCACCTCCTCCTCTTGTGGCCGACTGGGCAACTAATGCCAGAGAGGTTTGGGATCGGACTCAAGAGTCGATCCAAGCAGCTAAGGACCGTATGAAGACGGTGTCCGATCGGTTTCGTCGCCCGGCTCCTGTCTTTTCTCCAGGGGACTTTGTGTGGCTCTCTGCAAAACACGTGAGACTTAGAGTGAGCTCTGTCAAATTTGCTCCTCGCTTCCTGGGTCCTTATGAGGTTCTTCGACAGGTAAATCCTGTAGTCTATCAATTTAAGTTACCTGTCCATCTTAGGATTCATGACAAATTCCATGTCTCACTGCTAAAGCCGGCTATTTTACCTCACGCTCGTGAAGTGCACTCTCCTGCCTCTGATTCCTCTCGCTCTAGCTATGAGGTACGAGCCATAGTTGGTTCTAAGATGGTTAGAGGGCGCAGGTTCTTCTTGATAGATTGGGAGGGCTATGGCCCGGAACATCGCTCTTGGGAGCCTGAGGAGGCTGTCCATGCTCCCGACTTAGTTGCCGATTATCTGCGTCGCCGGGAGGGGGGCCCTTGAGGGGGAGGTACTGTTACGGTTGCTGCGAGCACTGGAGACTATGTCCAGATTTCTTGCTACTGCACATGTGCGAGCGCTGGAGACTAAGTCCAGATTTCTTGCTACTGCACATGTGCGAGCGCCGGAGACTAAGTCCAATCTTGGAGCCATTGCACATGTGCGGGTGACATCATCGCTGACACGAGGTCACATGTCTCTGACACCTTCTATGCCGATTGGTCGCTGGTCATGTGCTTGTGACGTCTTGCTCGGTGATAGGCCAGCATGACGTCACTTCTGTCGTTCTGGAAGCAGATTGGCTCTGGTGTCCTCCATCTTGGATGAGGCACAGAGTCTATATAAGACCCTGACACACGCCGCATGGTGCTCAGTCCTCTTGGTTCATGCATATGAGTAGACGCTCTGTGCGCGTTCCTCTAGGCATTCCTCTGTCTATGCTAGGTGAGCGCTACCGGCAGGGTAGCGTTCTTATACCTTACAGCTTCGGCTGCTGTCCGTATCCTTACCTCTTAGGGGAGCGGACATAGGCAGGTGCCTGAGGCACATGGTCTGGCTGGGCCTTGTGATTGTACTCGTAGGTGGACGTTGCCGCTAGGGTAACGTTCCTTATACTGCGTCTGGCAGTTGTTCGTATCCTCGCACACTAGGGGAGCGAACAGAGGTAGGAGCTTTGTGCGGCTTACGCTGCTGTTCGTCTCTTTTTCACCACTAGAAGAGCGGACCTAGGCAGGTGCCATATCTAGTGGTTCGTGTCCTCGCACACTAGTGGAGCGAACGCAGGTAGGAGCTTTGTGCGGCTTACGCTGCTGTTCGTCTCTTTTGCACCACTAGAAGAGCGGACCTAGGTAGGTGCCATTTCGCACACATTGTCTCTGTGATTATTAACAGAGATCATTCCACACACCCTCCAAGTAAGGGAGGAATTGCTTTACTTTCTTATTATATCCTTCTGTGAGTTAACAGAGGTATTGCACTCTGCCATAGTCTGCAGCAAAGTCTTTGCACGGTGGACCCTGACTGTCTGATACTCCTTTCGGTTATTATCAGACAGCCCCCCGTAACACATGCTTGGAGTAGCAAAATCAACAGTCGGGTACATTCTGAGAAAAAAGGAATTGACTGGTGAGCTTGGGAACTCAAAAAGGCCTGGGCGTCCACGGATGACAACAGTGGTGGATGATCGCCGCATACTTTCTTTGGTGAAGAAGAACCCATTCACAACATCAACTGAAGTCCAGAACACTCTCAGTGAAGTAGGTGTATATGTCTCTAAGTCAACAGTAAAGAGAAGACTCCATGAAAGTAAATACAAAGGGTTCACATCTAGATGCAAACCATTCATCAATTCCAAAAATAGACAGGCCAGAGTTAAATTTGCTGAAAAACACCTCATGAAGCCAGCTCAGTTCTGGAAAAGTATTCTATGGACAGATGAGACCAAGATCAACCTGTACCAGAATGATGGGAAGAAAAAAGTTTGGAGAAGAAAGGGAACGGCACATGATCCAAGGCACACCACATCCTCTGTAAAACATGGTGGAGGCAACGTGATGGCATGGACATGCATGGCTTTCAATGGCACTGGGTCACTTGTGTTTATTGATGACATAACAGCAGACAAGAGTAGCCGGATGAATTCTGAAGTGTACCGGGATATACTTTCAGCCCAGATTCAGCCAAATGCCGCAAAGTTGATCGGACGGCGCTTCATAGTACAGATGGACAATGACCCCAAGCATACAGCCAAAGCTACCCAGGAGTTCATGAGTGCAAAAAAGTGAAACATTCTGCAATGGCCAAGTCAATCACCAGATCTTAACCCAATTGAGCATGCATTTCACTTGCTCAAATCCAGACTTAAGACGGAAAGACCCACAAACAAGCAAGACCTGAAGGCTGCGGCTGTAAAGGCCTGGCAAAGCATTAAGAAGGAGGAAACCCAGCGTTTGGTGATGTCCATGGGTTCCAGACTTAAGGCAGTGATTGCCTCCAAAGGATTCGCAACAAAATATTGAAAATAGAAATATTTTGTTTGGGTTTGGTTTATTTGTCCAATTACTTTTGACCTCCTAAAATGTGGAGTGTTTGTAAAGAAATGTGTACAATTCCTACAATTTCTATCAGATATTTTTGTTCAAATCTTCAAATTAAACGTTACAATCTGCACTTGAATTCTGTTGTAGAGGTTTCATTTCAAATCCAATGTGGTGGCATGCAGAGCCCAACTCGCGACAATTGTGTCACTGTCCAAATATTTCTGGACCTAACTGTATATATATATATATATATATATATATATATATATATATACATAGATATATACACACTGGAGATTATATATATATATATATATATATATATATATATATATATTATATATGTATATTTTTACAGTATATGTATACTGTATATATATATTGGGTTAAGTAAGTATTGAACACAGTCAGGAGCTGGCTGCATGCTAATGACTATTGGACCAATGAACATAGAACGTACTTCATGGTTCTAAGGGATGCAGACTTTTTCCCACACAGAGCACTGGTTAAGTCGATCTCATCGTTGTTAACATTGTTGTGTTTTATTAGATATTGTCTTGCTTGTCAGATTAAGGTACACAGAAGGCCAGGTACAAGATTGTTAATTAGAGTAAAGCATTACTCTCATAGGGGCCTCAATGAAGCCATTGTTCTCCCAGCCACTAGTCCCATTATGTGGATTGTGATAGTACACCAAGTGGAGCCTTCACCAGAGGGGTCTCACATACAGTCCAAAGTTGGAGGCTTGAAATCAGGAAATTACTGCCACCAATGCACAGTTGGCATTGGTGGGGTGTTTTCTGGGGCCCAGGCTTAAACTAAGGGGCGGTTTGGGGTACATAGAACAATGGGGAGGGTGATGGGGGTTGTTGCCGGCTGGCGCTGGATACACATGCTTCAATTAATTTTTTTTCTCTGTCATCTGGTGGAGCATAAGCTGTGACTACAGACCATACTGGCGGAAGATACAAAATCTGTGGGACTATAAAAAGTTAGGGGACAGTGGTTATCACCTGGTACGAGGACAGTGGAACTACTGGTCCCATTTTGAGATCTCATAGACTGGGGGCATTTCATTCTGGCTATCTACCCGGAGTTGCTGTAAGACCGTGAAAGGAAGAATAATAAAATTGCATTGTTATAATGCCTATGTGATTAATACAACCTATAATCTGACATATTGACAAACACATCAAAGAAAATATTAGTGGTGAGCAATTATACTCAGCACTTTTCCTTACTCGCACGAATATTAAGGCACTCACAATATCCGTTGCTCGTCTACTATTTTGGCATTCGTCTCGTGAGTTTTGAGACCCCTCCCATCATCTTTTGCACCTGATTTTCAGCCACTAAACATGCTGGGATTGCCTTCCAATCACAGTAATGCCATAGCCATCTTTGCCACTGGCATTACTATGATTGGGAGTAGAGATGAGCGAACCGGTCCCGGTTCGGCTCGAGGCCGGTTCGCCGAACGGAGGTACCGTTCGAGTTCGGCTCGTCGAACGTTCGACGAACCGAACTCGAACTGCATAGGAAACAATGGCAGGCAATCACAAACACAGAAAAACACCTAGAAAACACCCTCAAAGGTGTCCAAAAGGTGACAAACAACTCAAACACATGGGAAAGTGACAAGGACATATACTCATGCGAAAACAAAACAGCTGGACAAGGAAAAAGAGGAGGACACACAGATATAGGCATGGCACGCCCTTCTAAAGTCATGTAAAACACCGCAAGGTGACTCCAAGCGGAGTCTCCCTTTTTTCCAAAAATTGGGCCACACAGACACCCACCCCATCAGTGGCAGCACTTGGGCCCTAGTTGCAAACAGGATGTTTTGATTTGCATCAAGCACATTCAAAAATACGCCATAATTAACCGTCCCCAGCATGACACCGGGGTAGGTAGATAAAGTCTTTGCTGACCCATGACTTGTTCATCTTGGCTTCTTTTAAAAACAATGTAAGCAAGGGTTACTCCAAGCGGAGTCTCCCTTTTTTCCAAAAATTGGGCCCCACACACACCCACCCCTTCAGTGGCAGCAGTTGTGCCCCAGTTGTACACTTCACAGCTACATTTGCATCAAGCACATTCAAAAATACGCCATTCTTATCCGTCCCCAGGATGACACCGGGGTAGGTAGCAAAGTCTTTCCTGATCCCAGCTCTGTTCATCTTGGCTTCTTTTAAAAACACAGCAAGCAAGGGTTACTCCAAGCGGAGTCTCCCTTTTTTCCAAAAATTGGGCCACACACACACCCACCTCATCAGTGGCAGCACTTGGGCCCTAGTTGCAAACAGGATGTTTTGATTTGCATCAAGCACATTCAAAAATACGCCATAATTAACCGTCCCCAGCATGACACCGGGGTAGGTAGATAAAGTCTTTGCTGACCCATGACTTGTTCATCTTGGCTTCTTTTAAAAACAATGTAAGCAAGGGTTACTCCAAGCGGAGTCTCCCTTTTTTCCAAAAATTGGGCCCCACACACACCCACCCCTTCAGTGGCAGCAGTTGTGCCCCAGTTGTACACTTCACAGCTACATTTGCATCAAGCACATTCAAAAATACGCCATTCTTATCCGTCCCCAGGATGACACCGGGGTAGGTAGCAAAGTCTTTCCTGATCCCAGCTCTGTTCATCTTGGCTTCTTTTAAAAACACAGCAAGCAAGGGTTACTCCAAGCGGAGTCTCCCTTTTTTCCAAAAATTGGGCCACACAGACACCCACCCCATCAGTGGCAGCACTTGGGCCCTAGTTGCAAACAGGATGTTTTGATTTGCATCAAGCACATTCAAAAATACGCTATAATTAACCGTCCCCAGCGTAACACCGGGGTAGGTAGATAAAGTCTTTGCTGACCCATGACTTGTTCATCTTGGCTTCTTTTAAAAACAATGTAAGCAAGGGTTACTCCAAGCGGAGTCTCCCTTTTTTCCAAAAATTGGGCCCCACACACACCCACCCCTTCAGTGGCAGCAGTTGTGCCCCAGTTGTACACTTCACAGCTACATTTGCATCAAGCACATTCAAAAATACGCCATTCTTATCCGTCCCCAGGATGACACCGGGGTAGGTAGCAAAGTCTTTCCTGATCCCAGCTCTGTTCATCTTGGCTTCTTTTAAAAACACAGCAAGCAAGGGTTACTCCAAGCGGAGTCTCCCTTTTTTCCAAAAATTGGGCCACACAGACACCCACCCCATCAGTGGCAGCACTTGGGCCCTAGTTGCAAACAGGATGTTTTGATTTGCATCAAGCACATTCAAAAATACGCCATAATTAACCGTCCCCAGCATGACACCGGGGTAGGTAGATAAAGTCTTTGCTGACCCATGACTTGTTCATCTTGGCTTCTTTTAAAAACAATGTAAGCAAGGGTTACTCCAAGCGGAGTCTCCCTTTTTTCCAAAAATTGGGCCCCACACACACCCACCCATTCAGTGGCAGCACTTGTGCCCTAGTTGTACACTTCACAGCTAGATTTGCATCAAGCACATTCCAAATCCACAAGCATTTACTCTCCCCAGGATGACACAGAGGTTGTATATTCCTTCTGGATCCATGACTTGTTCATTTTGATGAACGTCAGTCTGTCCACATTGTCACTGGACAGACGCGTGCGCTTATCTGTCAGCACACACCCAGCAGCACTGAAGACACGTTCAGAGACAACGCTGGCAGCTGGACACTACAAAATCTCCAAGGCGTAACTGGAGAGCTCTGGCCATTTTTCTAGGTTTGAAGCCCAAAAGGAGCAAGGCTCCAGTTGCACAGTCATGGCATCGATGTTCATTTGGAGATACTCCTGTATCATCCTCTCCAGCCGTTGACTATGTGTCAGACTTGTTGTCTCTGGTGGCCTTGCAAAGGAGGGTCTAAAAAAATTATGAAAAGATTCCATAAAATTGCTGTTACCAGCACCAGATACGGTCCTACTGGTACGGGTAGACTGTTGAAGATGACGAGACCGTCCCATGTTTGTCAAGTTACAACTGGGAGATTCCCTCCCTGCACCTGCACGGTTGTTTGGTGGAAAAGCCGAGCTAAGATCGAGTAACAGCTTCTGCTGATACTCCTGCATACGTGCGTCCCTTTCTATGGCTGGAATTATGTCACAAAATTTGGACTTGTACCGGGGATCTAATAGTGTGGCAATCCAGTAGTCATCATCACTTCTAATTTTGACAATACGAGGGTCATGTTGGAGGTAGTGCAACAAAAAGGCACTCATGTGTCTTGCGCAGCCATGCGGACCAAGTCCACGCTGTGTTTGTGGCATAGAGGTGCTACCCGTTCTTTCTTCCTCTGACATCTCCCCCCAACCTCTTTCAACTGAAATTTGACCAAGGTCTCCCTCATCCGCTGAGTCTTCCATGTCCATGGACAGTTCGTCCTCCATTTCTTCATGTTCTCCTGCACCTTGCTCAACATTTCGCCTGCTACTATGCGCCCTTGTCGATCCCTGTCCCCCATGGTCCCATGCCTGCTGCGTTGGTGATGATGAACGTCTGGACCTTGGTGATGTTGTTGTCCCTTGCGCATATGAATCCTGCTGTAGTTCCTCCCCTTCATGTTGTCCCACCCCCTGACTCCGAATAGTGTTTAGCGTGTGCTCCAGCATGTAAATGACTGGAATCGTCATGCTGATAATGGCATTGTCAGAGCTAAACATATTCGTCGCCATGTCGAAACTGTGCAGAAGGGTGCATAGGTCCTTGATCTGAGACCACTCCATCAGGGTAATCTGCCCCACCTCTGCATCTCGTTGGCCCAGGCTATACGTCATGACGTATTGCACCAGGGCTCTGCGGTGCTGCCACAGTCGCTGTAACATGTGGAGAGTTGAATTCCAGCGTGTCGCCACATCGCATTTCAGGCGATGAACCGGCAGGCCGAAAGACTTCTGGAGCGATGCAAGTCGCTCTGCTGCGGCGCTTGAACGGCGGAAGTGAGCAGACAGTTTTCGTGCCCTGTTCAGAAGGCCATCTAGGCCAGGATAGTGTGTTAAAAATTGCTGGACGACAAGGTTCAACACGTGAGCCATACAAGGTACGTGTGTCACCTTGCCCAGGCGAAGGGCCGCACCCAGGTTTGCAGCATTGTCGCACACGGCCTTACCAGGCTGCAGGTTGAGTGGAGACAACCATTTATTAAACTCGGACCGCAGAGCTGACCACAACTCCTCAGCTGTGTGACTCTTATTCCCAAGACATGTCAAGCTAAAGACCGCCTGATGCCGTTGCGCTCTGCTGCCAGCATAGTAATGAGGGGTGCGTGATTCCTTCTGCGCAGTGAGAACGCTGGTGGCCTGACCAGGCAGGCTTGGGGCGGAGGTGGAGGACCCAGATGAGGTGGAGGATGCAGAAGCAGTGGCGGAACTTGGACAGACAGAGGATTGACACACAAGTCGTGGGGACGGCAAGACTTGTGCAGCAGACCCTTCACCATCTATCACCATAGTTACCCAGTGCCCAGTCAGCGACATGTAACGTCCCTGTCCATGCTTACTGGTCCAAGTATCGGTAGTGAAATGCACCCGTTCACACACAGAGTTTCTCAAGGAAGCGGTGATGTTGTGTGCGACATGCTGGTGTAGCGCGGGCACACCTTTCTTAGAGAAGTAGTGGCGACTAGGCATCTGGTACTGGGGCACAGCGACAGACATAAGGTCTCTAAAATCCTGTGTGTCCACTAGGCGGAAAGGCAGCATTTCGGTAGCCAACAGCTTACAGAGGGATAGAGTCAACCTCTTAGCTTTGTCATGGGTCGCAGGAAGTGGCCTTTTATTTGACCACATCTAAGGGACAGAGATCTGGCTGCTGTGTGTAGACGGTGTTGAGTAGGGTGTCCCTGGAAAAATGCAGGTTTGTGAGGAAAGTGCAGGCGGAGACATGATGTTGCCTTCATCCAACGTTGGTGCTATCGATGTCTGAGAGAGCTGTACACACTCACTTGTTTCCCCTTCCAAACCAACTGACGACCTACCAAGCAAACTGCCTGTTGCGGTTACAGTGGTGGAAGTTTTGCGTGGAAAAACAGGTGTGACAGCTGTCCCCACAGTCCTAGAAGATGAAGAGCGCGCGGATGCACTGGAAGGGGCAGGCGGTGGATGGTTCGCCCTGCTAGGCCGCATTGCAGCACAGTGAGCTTCCCACGGGGACCTATGATATTTATTCATGTGACGATTCATGGAAGAAGTTGTCAAACTGCTGAGGTTTTGACCTCTACTAAGAGAACCATGACAAAGTTTACAGATCACATAATTTGGGCGATCTTTGTCTATGTCAAAAAAGGACCAGGCTAGGCAAGGCTTAGAGGCCATGCGACCTGTTGATCCACCCCGAATAATGCTCATAGGCAGAGTGGTGGCTGAGGATGCAGTTGTAGACGTGCTACCAGTGCTCCGACTCTGTCCAGGAAGGCGCAAGGTAACTTCGTCGTCGGTTGCATCCTCCTCCACCGCCTCTGTTGACCTCCTCGAGTGCCTGACTGGGGGTTGACAGTAGGTGGGATCTAGAACTTCATCATCAATTGTTGTGTTTGCACTCCCCTCCCCCTCAGACCGAGCCTCTTCTTGCCCTGACCGAATATTTAAGTTGTCATCCCAATCGGGTATCTGCGTCTCATCTTCATCAGTATGTTCCTCATTGTCTATAACCACAGGTGTTACAGTTTGTGACAAAGGGTCAACATTATGCTCAGAAACTTGGTCCTCACGGCCTGAATCAGACTCACAAAGGTTCTGGGCATCACTGCAGACCATTTCCTGTTCTGTACTCACTGTAGCTTGGGAGCAGACCTCTGATTCCCAGGCTATAGTGTGACTGAACAGCTCTGCAGACTCAGCCATCTCAGTTCCACCATACTGTGCAGGGCTGATGGAGACTTCAGAGCTGGGAGAAATCAAGTGTGATTGGGATGACAACTCAGAGGACTGGTGTTTTTTGGATGCGGTACTTGAAGTGGCTGAGAGGGCACTTGTTGGACCACTTGAGATCCATTCAAGCATTTTCCTTTTTTGCCCATCATCTACCTTTCTTCCTGTTGTTCGTGTCCGTAAAAAAGGGAGCACATCGGATTGTCCACGGTAAGTAGTAGACATCTTACTTTTGCTGGTAGATGGTCTATCTTCAGCAGATGATAATGGAGCTTTGCCACCTTCCCCACAGACAAAACCTTTTTTGCCTTTTCCACCACGCCTCTTCCCCTCTCCACCAGCATCTGTCATTTTGCCACTCATGTTGATTGCGACAAGATTGTGGACTGAAAATGTGGTAGTAAAAAATGAGAGGTGGTGAAGATTGCAGTGGTGGTCTAGCTTTATTAACAGCAGAATAATAAAGAATAAATATCCCTGACAATGCAACTACGGCCCTTAAACTGGCAGCAAAAATTGCTAGTATAATGGCTTAGTTATGAGTTGGAGTGTGCAATGCAGGCAGATGCGCTCTGCAAATGTCTTTGCACTAGTGGGACTATAGCAAAGTCCAATAGCCACGTATAGGATGCCACTAAGTACACGGAGTGTTTGCTAGTATAATGGCTTAGTTATAATGAGTTGGAGTGTGCAATGCAGGCAGACGCGCTCTGCAAATGTCTTTGCACTAGTGGGACTATAGCAAAGTCCAATAGCCACAGATAGGATGCCACTAGGTACACTGAGTGTTTGCTAGTATAATGGCTTAGTTATAATGAGTTGTAGTGTGCAATGCAGGCAGACGCGCTCTGCAAATGTCTTTGCACTAGTGGGACTATAGCAAAGTCCAATAGCCACGTATAGGATGCCACTAGGTACACTGAGTGTTTGCTAGTATAATGGCTTAGTTATAATGAGTTGGAGTGTGCAATGCAGGCAGACGCGCTCTGCAAATGTCTTTGCACTAGTGGGACTATAGCAAAGTCCAATAGCCACAGATAGGATGCCACTAGGTACACTGAGTGTTTGCTAGTATAATGGCTTAGTTATAATGAGTTGGAGTGTGCAATGCAGGCAGACGCGCTCTGCAAATGTCTTTGCACTAGTGGGACTATAGCAAAGTCCAATAGCCACGTATAGGATGCCACTAGGTACACTGAGTGTTTGCTAGTATAATGGCTTAGTTATGAGTTGGAGTGTGCAATGCAGGCAGATGCGCTCTGCAAATGTCTTTGCACTAGTGGGACTATAGCAAAGTCCAATAGCCACGTATAGGATGCCACTAGGTACACTGAGTGTTTGCTAATATAATGGCTTAGTTATAATGAGTTGGAGTGTGCAATGCAGGCAGACGCGCTCTGCAAATGTCTTTGCACTAGTGGGACTATAGCAAAGTCCAATAGCCACGTATAGGATGCCACTAGGTACACTGAGTGTTTGCTAGTATAATGGCTTAGTTATAATGAGTTGGAGTGTGCAATGCAGGCAGACGCGCTCTGCAAATGTCTTTGCACTAGTAGGACTATAGCAAAGTCCAATAGCCACAGATAGGATGCCACTAGGTACACTGAGTGTTTGCTAGTATAATGGCTTAGTTATAATGAGTTGGAGTGTGCAATGCAGGCAGACGTGCTCTGCAAATGTCTTTGCACTAGTGGGACTATAGCAAAGTCCAATAGCCACGTATAGGATGCCACTAGGTACACTGAGTGTTTGCTAGTATAATGGCTTAGTTATAATGAGTTGGAGTGTGCAATGCAGGCAGACGCGCTCTGCAAATGTCTTTGCACTAGTGGGACTATAGCAAAGTCCAATAGCCACGTATAGGATGCCACTAGGTACGCTGAGTGTTTGCTAGTATAATGGCTTAGTTATGAGTTGGAGTGTGCAATGCAGGCAGACGCGCTCTGCAAATGTCTTTGCACTAGTGGGACTATAGCAAAGTCCAATAGCCACAGATAGGATGCCACTAGGTACACTGAGTGTTTGCTAGTATAATGGCTTAGTTATAATGAGTTGGAGTGTGCAATGCAGGCAGATGCGCTCTGCAAATGTCTTTGCACTAGTGGGACTATAGCAAAGTCCAATAGCCACGTATAGGATGCCACTAGGTACACTGAGTGTTTGCTAGTATAATGGCTTAGTTATAATGAGTTGGAGTGTGCAATGCAGGCAGACGCGCTCTGCAAATGTCTTTGCACTAGTGTGACTATAGCAAAGTCCAATAGCCACGTATAGGATGCCACTAGGTACACTGAGTGTTTGCTAGTATAATGGCTTAGTTATAATGAGTTGGAGTGTGCAATGCAGGCAGACGCGCTCTGCAAATGTCTTTGCACTAGTGGGACTATAGCAAAGTCCAATAGCCACAGATAGGATGCCACTAGGTACACTGAGTGTTTGCTAGTATAATGGCTTAGTTATCATGAGTTGGAGTGTGCAATGCAGGCAGACGCGCTCTGCAAATGTCTTTGCACTAGTGGGACTATAGCAAAGTCCAATAGCCACAGATAGGATGCCACTAGGTACACTGAGTGTTTGCTAGTATAATGGCTTAGTTATAATGAGTTGGAGTATGCAGAGGACACGAGGGTACAGTGCCAGGATTTTGGGGCTCTGGGTAGAGGAATGGAAGCCTGCCTTTCTATCCCTCCTAATAGGGAAATGCAGGGAGGAAATCCCTGACCTTGGCTACACAGACGCTGGCGCTGTTTTCAGGACCTGTCACCTTAACTCTGACCCTGCCGGTTTGAGCCCTTAAAAGGACTGCTAGAAAGTGCTATCCCTATGCTGTCCAGCGCTGTGTATGGAGCGCATACAGCTGTATCGGCGATAGGACTCAGGAGGACGGAGCTGCGACAGTGATGTCTGACACCAAAGACGCAGAAGAGATAATGGCGTCCTGGAGGAAAATGTCCGTTTTTATAATGCAGGGACATGTGACATGGACATCCTATCACACATGCCGTTGCTTCTCTGGCTAAAAGTCCACTTAGCTGTGTGTGTGTCTGGGATTGGCTGACATGCTGGCCCGCCCCACAAGACGCGCGCGCTTAGGGAAGGAAGACAAGAAAAAAAAAAAAAAAATGGCGATCGCCATTATACAAACAGCAGTGATCTGAAGGCGCTGTTCCCGCACAGTATACACTGAAATGTCATAATAGTGTGATTCACAGAGTGACTTACACTATTACAGCAGAAACCAAGCTAGGATTTAGCTGGTTTTTTGCTGCTAGAACCGTTCTCGAACGTTTCTAGAACTATCGAGCTTTTGCAAAAAAGCTCGAGTTCTAGTTCGATCTAGAACATGCCCCAAAATCACTCGAGCCTAGAACTGGAGAACCACGAACCACGAACCGCGCTCAACTCTAATTGGGAGGCGCAGTGGAAAAAAAATGACATACTGAGTTTACCTGTGGCTGTCATATGACTTCTAGGTCCACTAATTAGATCTCATATATATTCACTGATTCCCACACCCACCCTCTCTGTGTCTGTGATTGTCTGCAGTCAGACTGCCGTTGTCTCTGTCTGCCCTCACAGTAGCTGTCTAAGTCTCCTAATGGAGTGTAAAAAATAAATAACTAAAAAATGTTGTAAGATCCTCTGTGTATTGATACCAAGCACAGATAAAGCAGATGGCTACAGGCTGCAGTCCCCAGCTGTGTGCAGTATCTTGTCTGTGTATCAAAATATGAAGGACCCCATGAGGCTTTTTAAATTATTTAAATAAATTATTAAAAAGTGTGTGTTCTTTCCCATTTTTAACCAGCCAAGATAAAGACACCTGGGGGCTGGTATTCTCAGGCTGAGGAGTCCCATGGTTATTGGACCCCACCGCATAAAAATAGCAGCCCGCAGCCACCAGGAATTGTCGCATCCATTAGTTACGATAATACTGGCACTTTACCTGGCTCATACCGATTGCCCTGGTGTTGTGGCAATCGGAGTAATATAAGGATCTAATGACAGCTTTGATTTGTCACCCCCCCATTACTAATCCTGTAAGTCAAAAGAAAAAAACAAAACACAAACACAAAAATACTATATTTTAAATAAAAGAAAACCCTCTTTCACCAATTTATTAACCCCCAAACACCTCCCCGAGGTTCGATGTAATCCACACAAGGTCCCATGATGATCGTGGCTCGGCTACATCCAGAGTCTGCAGTGACTTATAGCATGATCGATCACTGCAGACACCGGGAAACACTGACAGCAGCGGGGGAACCTAGCGGTGTAACCCACTGCCGGATTGCCGTGCAGTCATGTCCCACGTGACCTTACTGCCGATTTGTTGGATTTCTGTTGGGTCATGTCCCACAATCTGACAGTTCAGCAATCTGGTAGCTGTGAGGCACAGAGACCTTAAAGGATCCTTTAACAGAGCCTTTAACATTCATTGAATTCCCAGCTGTTGAGACATCTGGAGGCTATGAACTGTTACCAGAGTTCACAGCCTCCAGGTATCCAAACAGTTAGGGAACTCCAAGAAACTTAAAGGCTCCTTTAAGGTTTCCAGGCCTCAAAGCTACCGGACTGTTGGACTGATGTGCAGCTGTGTCCCACAACCCAACAGTCTCGCAGTCAGGTCACTGGAGCTCACACTAGTGGGCTTCCTCCTTGTTCTCAGTGGACTCAGTTGAATCCACTGCCAGATTAGGCAATGTGTGCACATTGAGTATTTCAGTATAAGAAAAAATGCACTAGTGCGCCTTTTCAGAGGCATCACAGCAAGAAAAACCAAGAAACGCCCCTGTTAGAAATGTATCACACCAATGGTATAGACAATATACAAATGCTTATCCTTGATACAATAGACTTCTAAGCCCCAAATAACATTGTTCAATCCTTGACATTATTGAATCAAGAAAGTACAATGATAGTTGTCCTCTGCGGCTAATAATTGGTAGATAATTTACCACCAATGTGATATAGTCGATCTATGTTAGATGGAAAAATACTGAAAGTATACAAAATCAGTTGCACAAATAGCAGGTCAATAATATACACAGTTGGCCTGTTATCAACACAGAAAAGGGTAGCTTGATTCAAATTCCAAGAACAGAGTATATAAGCCTCTTATTGGACAGTTATCTTATCACGTGGTGCTGTGGTTTCTAAATAATATGCACAATAATAAACAGTATATGTGGGAAGCAACAATATTGTTCAACAATAGCTGAATTATACTAGTACAAGATTAGCTGCATTAAACGTTGTGTGATTAATTGCTAAAATAAAGGTTGTGTTCAGACTTTACCTTTTAATACCAGTATATAATTAGATAGCTACATTAGCCCATCATGGAATGCAAAATTAAATCCGTGCACATATGAATAAAGCTAGATGCGGATAGTAGACTATAAAGATGGTGCCAGTTAAACCTTAAGTGTTGGCACACAATAACAGCCCCCTTAAGGGAGCAGATGGTTAAAAAACAGGTCTCCAAAAAGGTGATCAGTACAATATGTGTGCTTGTGGTGGAGCAGCATAGAGTACCATACACTAAATAGTGAAAGTAAAAAACACTGCTCACCCCTAGTTGTTGGCACAAAAAGACAGCTTGTAGACCAGCGTGGAAGCACCATGTGAGATCGACGTGGGCAAGAGGTCCGTGCCATGCGGGTTTATCCCACTTTACTCCAGGCACAGATGTCTGCCACTCCCACAATGCTGTGACTGGGACACCTTGGCCATTGGTGCGCCTACCTAATTGGCAAAGTGCAGGGTGCAGTGCTGAGGGTGATGTCACATGGAGTACAGGAGCCTTCAAGGCTCAGAATCCAATCCTACACATTTCGGAGCTACATGGGTTCCTTCATCAGGGTGCACTTTGAGTATTTGGTTGCAGACATTTCTTAACCAAATTTGCATCTCTCGGCAAAAAGCGCACTGAACTGTACCACAAACGTATGCGGTTTAAGTGCATTTTTTTTCCCAAGAGATGAAAATTTGGTGCAGCAATGGCTGCAACCAAATTCTCAATTCTCAATATGTGCACATTGAGTTCAATGAGTTCACCTCAGGTCAGTTCACCTGACGTCACAGCTGGAGGTTCCCATAGTATCCCCGCTGTGACATCAGTTTAACTCATGGAACTCAGTGACCTTACCTCAAGTGAAGTCATTGAACTCAATGACGGATTAGCGGACTAGGCAATGTGTGCACATTGAGTATTTGGATACAGCCATTTCTGCACCAACTCTGCATCTCCTGTCAAAAAGCGCACTAAGACTGCATGCGTTTTTGGTACAGGTTCGGTGCATTTTTTGCCAGGAGATGCAGATTTGGTGCAGAAATGTCTGCAACAAAATACTAAATGTGTGCACATTGCCTAATCTGGCAATCTGGCAGAGGGTTCAACTGAATTAACTGAGAGCAGCGGGGGAGCCACTGAGTGTGAACTTCAGTGACCTGACTGCCAGATTGCATGTCACAATGCTACATGTTATGGTCAGAAGACCGCAAAAGATCTTGCAAAAATCCCATAAAAAGGTTGATGATAATACACAAGAGTACAGTCATGGACAAATGTTTTGAGAATCACACCAAAATTATATTTTCATATGATCTGTTGCCCTCTGGTTTTTAATTGTGTTTGTCTGATGTTTACATCACATACAGAAATATAATTGCAATCATATTATGAGTACCAAAAGGTTATATTGACAGAATGAGTTAATGCAGCAAGTCAATATTTGCAGTGTTGACCCTTCTTCTTCAGGACCTCTGCAATTCTCCCTGGCATGCTCTCAATCAACTTCTGGACCAAATCCTGACTGCATAAGCAATGCTTGCATTTTGCCAGAATTTGTTGGTTTTTGTTTGTCCACCTGTCTCTTGATGATTGCCCACACAAGTTCTCAATGGGATTAAGATCTGGGGAGTTTCCAGGCCATGGACCCAAAATCTCTATCTTTTGTTCCATGAGCCATTTAGTGATCACCTTTGCTTTATGGCAAGGTGCTCCATCATGCTGGAAAAAGGCATTGTTGGGCGCCAAACTGCTCTTGGACAGTTGGGAGAAGTTGCTCTTGGAGGTCATTCTGGTACCATTCTTTATTCATGGCTGCGTTTTTAGGCAAGACTGTGAGTGAGCCGATTCCCTTGGCTGAGAAGCAACTCCACACATGAATCGTTTCAGGATGCTTAACAGTTGGCATGAGACAAGACTGGTGGTAGCGCTCACCTCTTCTTCTCTTAATAAGCTGTTTTCCAGATGTCCCAAACAATCAAAAAGGGGATTCATCTGAGAAAATGACTTTACCCCAGTCCTCAGCAGTCCACTCCCTGTACCTTTTGCAGAATATCAGTCGGTCCCTGATGTTTTTTCTGGAGAGAAGTGGCTTCTTTGCTGCCCTCCTTGAAACCAGGCCTTGCTCAAAGAGTCTCCGCCTCACAGTGCTTGCAGAAGAACTCACAGCAGCCTGCTGCCATTGCTGAGCTAGCTCGGCACTGCTGGAAGTCCGATCCCGCAGCTGAAACAGTTTTCTTGGGCGCCCAGGAGCCTTTTTGGCAACAATGGAAGCTCTCTCCTTGAAGTTCTTGATGATGCGATAGATTGTTGACTGAGGTGCAATCTTTGTAGCTGCAATACTCTTCCCTGTTAGGCCATTTTTGTGCAGAGCAATGATGGCTGCACGTGTTTCTTTAGAGATAACCATGGTTAACTGAAGAGAAACAATGATACCAAGCACCAGCCTCCTTTTAAAGTGTCCAGTGGTGTCATTCTTTCTTAATCATGACTGATTGATCGCCAGCCCTGTCCTCATCAACACCCACACCTGTGTTAATGGAACAATCACTAAAACAATGTTAGCTGCTCCTTTTAAGGCAGGAATGCAATGATGTTGAAATGTGTTTTGGGGGTTAAAGTTCATTTTCTTAGCCAATATTGACTTTGCAAGTAATTGCTGTTAAGCTGATCACTCTTTATGACATTCTGGAGTATATACAAATTGCCATTAGAAAAACTTAAGCAGTAGACTTTGTAAAAATTAATATTTGTAGCATTCTCAAAACTTTTGGCCATGACTGTAGTTGGAAACTTAGCTGGCTGCAATCCACTGACTACACAACCACAACTAGAAGTAGCGGTGGAGCGTTCCTAACAAACCTAGATGCCTCGTCACCATCGGAGAACTAACTAACATTAAAGATGGAATGAGGAATCCTGACTTGCCTCAGAGCAGCCCCAAAGGAAAGTCAAAGCCCCCAACATATAATGACGGTGATGTAAGAAAAAACAACACACAGATGGTAGATATAGAATAAGCAAAGTGAGGCCCTGCTAGCTAGATACAAAAGTATAGGATAGATTGCTGGTTGCAGCTATTTAAAACCCTGAGTAATAACAACACCTGATAATCAAAGATTCCCTTAAAGATCACATGATCTTTCCTCCCACTATATCATGAACTCTTGTGCACATACATTTAAATAGAAAATGCAAATATAATAGAAAAGATCATAACTACAAAAACACATGAGATACAAAAATACAAAACTCCTGATGAAACAGGGAGTAAAAACTCCCTTTCTTGCTGGGAATTAATCACCCTCCAAAAATAGTGCAGGAAGAGCACTTATTCACTTGCAAGAAACAAAAGGGAATATTCTCAAACACTGATTTAGAAAAAGACATAGATTAAGCAAAAATGCCCTTCAGTGCAAATTCAGCCTTTAACCAAGCCCAGACTAAGAGAACAAAATACTTATTAGGCATAGCTGCAGACTCAGGATGACATGGGAACACAACCGATGCAAAGGAACGAAAAACCGCTGTTGAAATAATTCCTGGAGAATCCAAAAAAGCACAAAAAGGCAAAACAAAAACCTTAAGGGAAAGGCAAAAACCTACAGGCTGGAGGACAAAGTTCACGACATCTGCACATGAAGCAGAAACAATTGTCACCGGCAAAGGTTAGACAGAGACTGCCTTCCTATATCCCCCCAGGCTGGATTCCATAGGCTTCCTGAAACAGGAATCATCTCCAACACCTGTCTAAGTGACAGATGCAGAATCAGACTCACTACCAGCACTAGCCACCAGAGGGAGTCCAGAAACACTCCTGGGAACAGCCCCATCTTTGATGATATTCACAACAGCCAGTAATCCAACACTCCGGCAGTCAGGTCACCGGAGGTCACAATGGGGCTCCTCGCTGCTGTCAGTTAAAATGGAACCCGCTGCCTGATTGTGGGACATGGCCACATGGTAATCTGGCAGCGGGTTCCACTTTAACTGAGAGCAGTGGGGAGCCCAAGTGTGACCTCCGGTGACGCTGCTGCATCCCCCCACTGTTGTCAGTGTTTCCTAGAGTTTGCACGGATCAGTCACTGAAGACTCTGGATGTAGCTGAGCTGAGATCATCATGGGACATCGTGTGATTTACGTCGGACCTGTGGGGGCACTTTTGGGGTTAATAATTTGGTGAAAAAGGGTGTGTTGTTTTTTTTATTTAAAGTAAAGGATTTTTGTGTTTTTTTTTCTTTTGACTTACAGGATTAGAAATGGGGTGGTCTCATAGACCCCTCCCTACTACTAATCCAGGGCTTGATGGCAATAGTGATTTTATGATAAATCACATCTGTCATTAATCCCTTATATTACCACAATTGCCACTGAACCACAGTAATCGGGATGAGGAGGGGAAGCATTGGAATTGTCACATCAAAATGGATTCAACAATTCTGGGCAGCTGCAGGCTGCTATTTTTAGGCTGGGGAGTCCAATAATTATTGACCATGCCCCAGCTCTCAGATTTATCTGTCATGCTGGCATACTTGGGATCCTGGCATCCCTCTGTACATTGTGCAGTGTACCTGCTTCTCTCTTATCTGCCGTTCGCGTATAAGTGCAGTCCCTGGCGGTTGTTTCCGGTGGATGCCCATGTGATGGTTGGCTCTGCTCCCACCTAGGCTGCAGGCTCTGCACATGTTGTGTGGGGTTTACTGCTTTACCGCTTTGGGGAAGCATGCCAAGATGGTATAGAGACAGCTTCCTCCGGTCAAGGTCCACTGTGCGGTGTAGAGGACCGCTGCTATGGTTGTTGAAGAGTGAGCGGGTTGCTGCTGACGATCGTCTGTTATGTCACAGACGATCTGCGTACACTGGCTCGCCCTAACCCGTGAGGGTTGCATGGCACGGGGCTCAGAGCTCGGTGCACTTGTTGCACGAGGAAGCACAGTGGTGCCCACGCACGTGTGCCTAGAGGAAGGTCATGGAAATGTGGCACGAGGGTAGCACAGCGGTGCCCGCGTACGTGTGCTTAACAACACGGTGAGTCCGAGGGAGTCCCGAGGAGCTCACCGAGGGCAGGGACATGGCCTGCAAACAAGGGACTGCCGAAGCAGGAAGGGCAAAGCCCATGAGAAGACAAAATGCCTGTACAGCGACGTAGCAGCACGCTGCCAGTCATCCAACAATAGAGGACAGTCGGGCGCCGCCATATTGGCAGAAGTAGCTTTTAAGGAAGTGCAGCTCCACCCAAGGGCGGGCGCGAGGTGGAAATGACAGCCTTGGCCCAATCAGGGTCCATGATGTCCCAGCCCGGCCAGTCAGGGTTCACCACATCACCAGTCTCGTCATCAAGCCGTGTGACGTTAGTGGGCGAAGCAGAACATGCCACGTAGTGCACATGCTCATCTTCTCGCCTCTGGGACATAGAAGCGGGATCCTTGGTTTCCCAATGTGCAAGGATAACGGAAGTCTTGCTGCTTCCCTGAGCAGTTAAGCTTTGCACATTGCGTAGTCTCCCAGACCTTCAGCGCTGCTGAGCAGGAGGGCTCATGGCAGGCAAGGAATGGGAGACTGCTTCCGTCCTTGCAACAGGAGAACCATGAGGTAAAACACTCCTGATGCATCTCTGAGCAGGCGTCCCCTGCACATTGCGTAGTGACCCAGACTACTGCTGCTGAGCAGGAGGGCTCGTGGCAGGCAAAGAATAGGAGACCACATCATTCCTTGCAACAGGGGAGCCATGAGGTGTAACATAACCTCCCCGTCAAGGGCCCCCCTCCTGCCTCTGCTCGAAGGCCGCTACCAAACCCGGGTCGTGGATATGATCCTCCAATTCCCAGGATCTATGCTCTGAGCCACGACCGGCCCACTTCACGAGGTAGTACCTCCTGCCCCGTATGACATTTGTCTCCACAAGCTTCACTACCTCAGGATCATCAGACGAGGAGCCGGATTGGGCCGGCAGAGACCCAGAGAATTTACTAAGTCGTACGGGTTTCAGAAGGGATACATGAAAGGTCTTCGCTATAGCCCAGCGTGGAGGGAGCTGGAGTCGGTATGCCACCGGGTTTACCTGCTCCAAGACTTTAAATGGCCCCAGGTACCTAGGGGCAAACTTGTCTGCCTGTACCCGTAGGTTGATATTCTTAGAGGACAGCCACACTAGGTCTACAGGGGTGAAAGATGGTGCAGGGCGGCGGTGCTCATCAGCCGTCGCCCCCATCCGGTCTTTGGCCTTCTTAAGGGCCTCCTGGGTGTTATCCCAGATCTCCCGGGCCTCGGTCGCCCAATCCTCCACTCTAGGATCGGGGGACGTAATGGGCATCAGGATCGGGATCCTGGGATGTTGTCCATTGTTAAGTAGGAACGGGGTCTGACCAGAGGACTCATGGACCGCATTATTGATGGCAAATTCGGCCCAAGGAAGGAGGTTAGCCCAGTTGTCATGGTGTGAGGAGATGAAGTGGTGTAGGTAAGTTACCAGGGTCTGATTGGTCCTCTCCACCAGTCCATTGGTCTCAGGATGGTATGCGGAGGAGATGTTAAGCTCTATCTGTAAGAGCTTAGAGAGTTCTCTCCAGAAGCGAGATGCGAACTGGGGACCCCGGTCGCTCACCACCTTGTCAGGCATGCCATGCAGCCTAAATACATGCCGAATGAACAAGGTGGTGAGGGCACGTGACGTTGGGAGTCGTGGGAGAGGCACCAAGTGGACCATTTTAGAAAAGTGATCCGTGATGACCCACATGACCCTGTGCCCTGCTGACTTGGGCAAATCTCCAAGGAAGTCCATCCCCACCACTTCCCAGGGACGATCCGGCACCGGAAGTGGGTGAAGAAGACCCGCAGGTCTCTGCCGGGACCGTTTATTCCGTGCACACGACATACAGGCTCCCACATACTCCTGTATGTCCTGGGCTACTCTCGGCCACCAATAATGCCTGGCCACTAGGTTTCTGGTCCTTTTGACCCCGAAGTGCGTGAAAAGCCTCCACCGTCTCCCGTGTCCATGCTTTGGGATTAGCGCCCTTGCGGGTAAGGGCAATGATGGGGGCTGCCACCGTCGAGAAGTTGGGAAAGAACTGGCGATAATAATTGATGAACCCCAAGAATCGCTGGATCGCCTTCAGCGAGCGGGGCTCTGGCCAGTTTATCACTGTCTCCAACTTCCCCGGATCCATTGCTAACCCCTGACTGGACACGATATATCCTAGGAACGGCAAGGATTCACATTCGAAGACACACTTCTCCAGCTTGGCATATACAGAATGGACGCGGAGCCTCTTGAGTACCCGAATGTCATCCCTCCGATGGGTGGCAAGATCGGGGGAGAAAATGAGGATGTCATCCAGGTATGCAACCACAGAAAGATACAAATCCCAAAAAATGTCATTCACAAAGTCTTGGAACACGGCAGGGGCATTGCAGAGTCCGAAGGGCTTTACGAGATACTCGTAGTGACAGTCCCTGGTGTTGAAGGCGGTCTTCCACTTATCGCCTTCTTGGACTCGCACTAGATTGTATGCCCCCCGTAGGTCCAACTTCGTGAAGACCTTAGCCCCTCAGAATCGATCAAGCAACTCCGTAATGAGGGACAACGGATATTTGTTCTTAATTGTGATTGCATTTTATCCCCTGTAATCGATACAGGGGCGCAGATCCCCTTCCTTCTTTTGCACAAAAAAGAACCCCGCACCGGCCGGTGATACAGATTTGCGAATAAACCCTTTCGCCAGGCTCTCCTGGATATATTTGGACATAGCCTCCATCTCTGAAGCAGAGAGTGGATAAACTCTGCCCCTAGGGGGCTAGGAGCCTGGTTTCAGGTCTATTCGGCAATCGTATGGCTGGTGTGGAGGAAGAGTATCTGCAGCCCTCTTGGAGAAGACATCCCTGTAGGCCTCATAAGGTGCCGGTAAATCCGACCCCCCACTATTCCCCGAGGACCAAACCGACCTAATGGTAGTAGGTAGTCCGGTGGTCACTAGGTGTTCTCTACAGCACCCTGCCCAGGACGAGATTCACCAGTTGCCCAGTTGAGCGTAGGAGCATGCTGTCTCAACCAGGGGAGGCCCAGTAAGATGTCATCCGTCCCCTCGGGAAGTACCAGGAAGGACACCTGCTCATGGTGTCCTGGTGGTATGTCCATCCTGAGAGGGATGGTTATCTGGGTAATGGAATTGGCAAGCAGGGTTGACTACCCGAATCTTAATCGGCTTAGGCAACAGAACCAAGCGAACTGAGTACTGAGTTGCCAGGGAGGTCGAAATGAAGTTGCCATCAGCGCCCGAGTCCAAGCAAGCCAGGGCAGAAAAGACAGTAGTGCCGAACTGCAACTGGGCGTTGATGGTCAACCTAGAGGGAGATGCAGTGTCTAGAGTTCCCCCTCTGACGGAAACTAGACGCTGCCTTTTCCCGATGGTTTAGGACATCGGGTAGCTAGGTGCCCCCTCTGCCCACAGGAAAAGCAGAAGACAGAAGGTCGAGGACCTGTGGCCTCTTTGGACACCTCCATTGACTCCACGGAGTCGTCTACAGAGCTGGCTGGAAGACCTGTCCGGTGGAAGATAGGGGCCAGAGGCTTTTTAGGCCGGGTAGATGTGGGTGCCGAAGAGACCTCGAGCTTCCGCTCCGCCTGGAAGATATCGATGTGAGAAGCAACTTGAATCAAGGCCTCTAAGGTGGCAGGCACCTCCCGTGTGGCCAATGCGTCTTTGACGAACCCTGCCAGGCCCTCTCAGAACACAGGGACCAGTCCAGCTCTGCGGCGAGTGTCCTGAAGCGCACCGCAAAGTCCCCGACCGAAGCGGACCTTTGCCGAAGTCGTAGAACCGCAGCGCAGAGTCGTGGGTGACTTGAGGCCCGGGGAACACTATTCTCATAGCCCCAAGATAAGCTGCAAGGTTATTCACCACCCGATCTCCGCGCTCCCACAACGGCGTGGACCACTTCAGCGCTCTCCCTGTGAGCAGGGACTGGACGAAGGCTACCTTTGCCTTCTCAGTAGTATAAGGAGTCGCGGACAGCTCCAAGTAGGTGGTGACATGATTTCTAAAACCCCGACAATCGGAGCTGTCCCCGCTAAAGTGCTCTGGAAGCGCAAGGCGAGGTGACCTTCCACCCAATACCACAGCCTGAGTAGCTGCCTGGGTGGCGACTGTCGCCAGACCAGCCTTATCGGAGGAGGACTGCTCCACTGCTGCCAACCGTGACTCCAACTGCAGCACATAACGCAGCAACTGCTGCTGCTCTTCAAGAGTGAGCGGGTTGCTGCTGACGATCGTCTGTTACGTCCCAGACGATCTGCGTACACCGGCTCGCCCTAACCCGTGAGGGTTGTATGGCACGGGGCTCAGAGCTCGGTGCACTTGTTGCACGAGGAAGCACAGTGGTGCCCACGCACGTGTGCCTAGAGGAAGGTCATGGAAATGTGGCACGAGGGTAGCACAGCGGTGCCCGCGCATGTGTGCTTAACAACACGGTGAGTCCGAGGGAGTCCCGAGGAGCTCACCTAGGGCAGGGACACGGCCTGCAAACAAGGGACTGCCGAAGCAGCAAGGGCAAAGCCCATGAGAAGACAAAATGCCTGTACAGTGGCGTAGCAGAACGCTGCCAGTCATCCAACAATAGAGGACGGTCGGGCGCCGCTATATTGGCAGGAGTAGCTTTTAAGGAGGCGCAGCTCCACCCAAGGGTGGGCGTGAGGCGGAGATGACAGCCTTGGCCCAATCAGGGTCCACAAAGTCCCAGCTCGGCCAGTCAGGGTTCACCACATCACCAGCCTCGTCATCAAGCCGTGTGACGTCAGTGGGCGAATCAGAACATGCCACGTAGTGCACATGCTCATCTTCCCACCTCTGGGACATAGAAGCGGGATACTTGGTTTCACAATGTGCAAGGTTAACGGAAGTCTTGCTGCTTCCCTGAGCAGTTAAGCTCTGCACATTGCGTAGTCTCCCAGACCTTCAGCGCTGCTGAGCAGGAGGGCTCGTGGCAGGCAAGGAATGGGAGACCACTTCCTTCCTTGCAACAGGAGAACCACAAGGTGCAACACTCCTGATGCCTCTCTGAGCAGGCATCCCCTGCACATTGCATAGTCTCTCAGACCTTTGGCGCTGCTGAGCAGGAGGGCTCGTGGCAAGGAATGGGAGACCACATCATTCCTTGCAACAGGGGAGCCACGAGGTGTAACAGAGATGTGTGCACCTTACTAAGGTGTCCCCTCCCTATTACTGGGAGGCACAATTTATTTAAACCTCCTCCCCCGGATAGGAATTGCAGAGCATTTTTGTATGTGTCTTGATCTGTGTTTCCTGAAGGGCTGGTGTTTTCTGCTCCTGAGTCCAGTTAACTCCCTGAGTCCAGTCACCTGTCTGAAGCTGGTATCCTGTTTACAGTCCAGTTAGCCATTGTCCCGGATCTTCAGGTATCTGCATATTCAGGGACCGGCCTATCTGGGTACTAGCATTCCTTTGGATTCCAGCCTAGTCCTGTGTCCTGTATTTGTGTTCCTGCCATGTGATGTACCCTGATGTCCTGCCGTGTGATGTACCCTGATGTCCTGCCATGTGATGAACCCAAAGCCCTGCTGTGTCACCTGTTATCCTGCTGTGTGATATACCTGAAGTCCTTCTGTGTCCTGTGAATAAAGTCGTGTTTTTTGTAACCTGAAGTCTGGATGTACGTGCTGTGCTGACATCACTTTGCTGTGGACCGACTTCCAAGGTCCTCCAGAAAATCATTTGAGTTTCCCATTGACTTGCATTGGGTTCGTTATTCGTGCCAAATATACAAATAATAGAAATTACTCGGCTTGAATAATCAGATTCCAAATATTTTATTTGCCCAACTCAAGTAAATATGTTTGTAAACATGCTATTGACATAAATTTCTAACCAAATGTCGGTAACAACCCACTGAATCCACACAGAAAAAGAAATCAAACCATAGATCTCCATACATTTACTGATGTGTAATAATGAGAAATGATTGATTGCTCTCAGTGAGAGAAACAAAATTATAATCTTGTAGTTGTGATACCTTTTAGTGGCTCAATAAAGAGAGAAAGAAAATGTGCATAAAGTGGGATCACCAATATAGCAAAAAATATCATTTATTAAATTAGACACAAAACAAAACCATGGACAACATTAAAAACATTTAAAAAGCGTAAGCTCATATATTAACACATATTTGGTGCCAAGGTATAAGACACCAAACACACCCCACACTCTCCGCCGGCCAAAACCACCAATATATACTAATAGTGAAGGCGTACACTTGCAGGACGATATTATAAATACAAACAGGGGATTGAAACAGAAAGTACAGATGCCCAGACAAAAAAGACAAACTGTCAATGCATAACAATAAAGCACCTGAGTGACCTGGGCCACAGCAATCACCTGAAATAAACTTGTTAAGCCAGAAAGGCAAGTGCAAACGCCAGTAAAGATAATGGTAGGAGGCCACAAAATGAAGGAGGGGGTGGGGTGGTGATCCCACGCGTATCGCTACAGCAAGGTGTAGCTTCCTCAGGGAAAAGTGAGGAAAGCCATGGTTAGCGTGTCTTAAGTACATGTCGTAATTAGAACAAAGATTGCTTACCAGCATGTAATTAGAGAACTATGGAGATTTTTACATACAGGCCGGGGTATGCCGATGGACGCCGCCATATTCGCCACCTGATCTAGTCAGGTGGACTCATGACGTGAGGGTACCCTCTACCGCGCAGGCGTCGGAGCCATAGTAACCATGAGCGTGGAGCGTCACATGCGCATGCGCAATGCTACAGACCAAGGAAGCACACGTCATAGGTCACATGACCGTGTGCTGTATGCGTATCCTTACGGCAAGCGCGCTGTGCTAGCACAAAAACCCCCAGTGCAAATGTCTATATAGACACAAGAACACATATGGACGCAAAATATAGCGCTACCCATGTCATGACCCAACATTATACAGATAAATCTCCATGCAACACATGCACAACACAGAGTTAGTGACACCCATCATATCAGAGTGACCAAAGGTATAAACTCTGGAAGCAAGGTGTAATGTAAGACATGGCATTATTTTATACTTTTTATGACAAACAAGAGAATGCAGATATGATAGCGATAGCAGTCACCAGAGATGCAGATTCTAGAGGCAAGTGTGACGTTTGAATACAGCATATTTTAAATCAGGGCAGAAGGGACCTGCAATTTATAGTAACAGTGACAAAGATAGAACTAATCAAATCACAAAAAAGTGACAAATAGTCATATTTGTCACCTATAAGTGGTGTCAAAAAGCCAAATGACAAATATTCAAAGATGTCCCATGAACATACATAGCCCTGAGTGTAGAGCCCCCATGAAGGGCAATACCAACCCCGGACACCAGAGGGCAAACCCATTGAATAGTTGTTAAAATAGAGCTCCTAACATAAAACATGCATAGTTGTATCTTTGTCTTTCCGTTCTTTTCCCCCCGTTTTTTTCTCTCTTTTTTTTTTTTTTTTTTTTTTTCCCCCCTCTCCCCAACCTGCAGGGGTTATGAACCCCAATGTGTAGTTATGCGAAAAAAGTCACATAAAGATTACATAGCAATAAGTATAGAGCTCCCATAAAAAGGTAAGCCCAACAAAAAGGACCCAAGGGGCATCTTTGCAAAATACTGAAGCATACCGAGCTCATATACACATATGCATACACATAGCGCATGATCTAACAAAAAATTCAAAAAGAAGTCTCTGTAGAGGAAAAAATCCCTTCTTGATGGGGCAGGGAACACACAATTTTACAGGAGAAAATAAGGGGAGGTCAAAAAGAAAGACATCGACAGTCCATAAGTCACAGGTTGCTGGATACGTGACATCGCCAAGATAGAAGAATGGATAGGTCCGTTGAGACATCCGATTCCGTCATTAAGGATATTAGGAAGCATTCCCACACCAGACATGATTTCCTCAAGAGATGGAAAGAAAATCTTCTTCGTTCAGTTTCATCGAGGAGGATCCGGCACATCGAAGGCTATATACATAGGAAGATGTGCATATGTATATAGATATACCTACAATCAAGGAAAAAGCCACACGTGAGCGGGCAAAAAAGAGAAACCACAGGAACCCCCGGGCGGTGAGGGGAGGGAGGCAGGAAAGGGATGAAGGAGGGAGGGGGGGAAGGGTGGGGAGGAGAGAAGGGGGAGGGGGGGGGGAGGGGGAGGGGGAGAGGGGACCCCTGGGGGGAACCGGAAGGCTGAAAATCCAGCCTGAGTTAAATTAACTGGCAAAATTTCAGTCAACCATGGGTTCGAAAGGATAACATCCCCCAGGGTATCCAAAACTAATAGACTAGCCCTCATTTCCTGTAGAAGCCACTGAACAACATTTCCTCATTGAGGCCGTTTGGGGAAAGACTCCGAAGTTGATAAATCCACCTGGCCTCCCTTCTCAGTAATTCATCAGACATTTTTCCCCCCCAAATACTAAGGGGGACAGATTCCAGCACCAATATCCGGACCTTACAAAAAGAGCCATTATGCAAATCAAGGAAATGTTTAGCCACGGAAGTAATGGGCTTACCTTGAGCCTGGTCTCTCTTGGCCCGTCCGATATCTGAGAAATGGTGCTGAATCCGTCGCCGAAGCTCCTGTGTGGTCTGTCCGACATACAGTTTGGGACAATCACACATCAAAAGGTACACAACATTTTTGGTGCGACAGTTGGCATAAACCCTAGTCGTGATGGTCCCTGGAAAGATAGAAATGTGGACAGACCTATCAGCAACAAGAAAGGGACATATAGAACAGTCCCCACAAGGAAAAGAACCGACCAGTCTCTCCCCTCGACCCAAAGGGACAGTAGGTCTCTTAAAATGACTCGTGGAGAGGAGGTCCTTTAGGTTCTTTGCGCGTTTGGCGATCACTTTCGGACGAGTATTGATAAAGGGGACCAACCTGGGTTCACTGAGGAGAATATTCCAGTTGTTTGCCAAAACACGTCGTACTTCCTCCCACTGGTTGTTATAGGCTGTCACAAGGTTTATGGTGCTCATCTCTGTCTTTTGGCGACCACGGAAGGTGTCAGGTCGTGGAATATTGGCCGAGTATTGAAAGGCTCTAGAAACTACTTTACGAGGATACCCTCTCTTGAGGAACCGTGTAGTCAAGTCCTGTGCTTCATTCCTAAATGTCGTTATTTCAGAACAGTTGCGGCGAACCCGCAGAAATTGACCCTTGGGTATTCCGTCACACACATGTTTAGGATGGAACGAGGTGTAGTGTAGCACACTGTTGGTTGCAGTCTGTTTCCGAAACAGGGAAGTCGTAATACGATTGTTCTCCAACGTGATCTTCAAGTCGAGAAAATCTACCGATGTAATAGAGATGTTAGAGGACAATCTGATATGCCACGGATTATCATTCAACTGGGCAATGAAATCCTCACACAATGCCCGATCACCTACCCAGAAGAAAAGAACATCGTCGATGTATCTAAACCAGTGTGACACATGCCCCCGGAACAACGCGGTGGGCGCCACATGTGTCTCCTCCCACCAACCTAAAAATAGGTTGGCGTACGAAGGGGCACAACGGGCGCCCATCGCGGTCCCGGACGCCTGTTTGTAAAAAACACGATCAAAAACGAAGAAGTTGTTACGTAAGACGAGTTGTAATAAATCTATCAAAAAGGAATCATGTTTTCTATCACCTGTCGAACGACGATTCAAAAAGTAGGTAACCGCTTGTAGGCCCAGGTCGTGATCGATGCACGTGTACAGGGATTCGATGTCCATGGTGATCAATAGGGTACCATCTTGCAGATCGACTTGCTCCAATTGGGTAATCAAATGCGATGAATCCCTGATATAAGAGTCAAGGGTAAACACATACGGTTGTAGATAGAAATCCAAATACTCGCATGGACGTTCGTATAAGCCCCCTATGCCCGATACTATGGGCCTCCCTGGCGGGTCCACCAACGATTTGTGGACCTTGGGGAGCATATAAAACGTAGGGATCTTGGGGAAACGTGTGGTAAGAAAGTCCCTCTCCCGTTTAGAGATGATGCCCAGATCAAAGGCGTGACCCAAAAACTTGTCCAATTTGGCCTTAAACAAATCCGTGGGGTCTGAGGGGAGAATGGTATAGAAGACTCGGTTGCCAAGTTGTCTACTAGCCTCTTTGGTATAAAGTTCAATGGGCCACAGCACTACATTTCCCCCTTTATCAGCCTCACGGATAATGAATGAGGTGTTTTTTCTAAGTCTAGACAGGGCTCTTTGTTCAACGGCAGTAAGATTGTTTTGCTGAAAAGGTACAGTCTTTAGACCCTGTATATCCCGACATACTGTCTCAAAAAAGATTTGTACTGCCGGGAACAAAGAGAAAGAGGGTGTGGCCTGGGAGGGCAATCTTGATGTAAAGGGCAACTTCTTACCTCCTGGTCCACTGCTTTCTTCCAAAAGCTCCAACAAATCTCGGAACGTTTGTCTGTCCTCCACAGGTAAGGTATCAATAATACCGGGTTGATGGTACATAAGTTTAAAGACCAATTGCCTACAAAATAGGTACACGTCCTTGGTAAGTTCGAATTTGTCGAGTACCTTAGTAGGAGAAAAGGAGAGACCCTTAGACAGGAGACTCAATTCCTCATCAGACAAGTGATAGTTAGTAAGATTGATAATTTGCAGATTACCTTGCGAGTCATTCCCCAGATTTCCAAAACCGATACTGTCCTCCATCACCACCTCTTCCTGTTCCTCGTTACCCTGTTGGACGTTGTGGGCCATTGCTTGCGTCGTGTTTGCTGTAGCGCAACCCCTGGTGCGCTTACGTCTCCCTCGTCTGGTGGACCTTCCCTGTCGCTGTTGTCCGAGGACAAAAAATCACTTGAAGAGAGATCACGAGTTGTAATATTGGATCCGCTTTGGCCCATTGCAACTGCTTTCCGGAACCTCTGATTCCCATGATGTGTCCATCTAAAGGCGACACCATTTTCAAAGTCCTTTTTGTCCCTGAAAAATGTTTGTTTTTTACCCCTAACAATATCCTTCTCATATCTTTCAATAGAGATTTTAAGCTGTTGTTGAAAGGGGAGGACCTGTGTAGTAAGGTCAAAGGTTTTTAACTTAGACTCACACACTCTAATCTTGTCTTTGATGTCATTTAACAATGTCTTATCGTGTTCAATTAACATATGCAGAATTATGTCTGAGCATTTCATGAGGCCAGCCTCCCATGTGCTCTTGAACCCTGCATTGGGTTCCCAGGCCGGAAAGATCTGCACTCTCAGTCCACGGGGTACTATACCCATTTTCACATACTCTTCCAGGGTCTTGACATTCCACCATGTCTTAGTGACCGATTTGTGTAAGTTGGTAAGCTCACTAGATAACTGCTGGAAGGAGTCCTGTACCAACACCTCTGAAGGCGCACCAAACAAATCACCAGATTGATTATTCCAAGCTGTCTCTCTAGCCTCCAAATCCATACTGGAAAAACCTAATAATGCAATCACAAAACTAACCACTGTGCCGCACTCCCGGAATTGAAGGAAAAGCCTTCACAACTGCAACAAGAGTAAACACTAGAGCAGGGGTGGGCAATTAATTTTCCCATGGGGCCGCATGAGAAATTGGGATTGGTTTAGAGGGCCGGACTAATATAATTACCTCAGTTCTACCCAATATATTACATCACTACACCCCCTCCATATACTACACCTGTAATAAACTACACCACTACACCCCTATATACTACACCTGTATTATACTACACTCCCTCAATATAAATGTAATATACTACACCCCCATATACACCTGTATTATACTACACCTCTATATAATACACCTCCGATATACTACATCATTACACCCCTATATACTACACCTGTAATATACTACATCACTACACCCCATATACTACACCTGTAATATACTACACCTCCATATAGCACACCTGTAATATACTACATCACTACACCCCATATACTACACCTGTAATATACTACACCTCCATATAGCACACCTGTAATATACTACATCACTACACCCCATATACTACACCTGTAATATACTACATCACTACACCCCATATACTACACCTGTAATATAGTACACCTCCATATAGCACACCTGTAATATACTACAACTCCACATAGTACACCTGTAATATACTACATCACTACACCCCTATATACACCTGTAATATACTACATCACTACACCCCTATATACACCTGTAATATACACCTCCATATAGCACACCTGTAATATACTACACCTCCATATAGTACACCTGTAATATACTACCCCTCCATATAGCACACCTGTAATATACTACACCTCCATATAGTACACCTGTAATATACTACACCTCCATATAGTACACCTGTAATATACTACATCACTACACCCCATATACTACACCTGTAATATACTACATCACTACACCCCATATACTACACCTGTAATGTACTACATCACTACACCCCATATACTACACCTGTAATATACTACACCTCCATATAGCACACCTGTAATATACTACATCACTACACCCCATATACTACACCTGTAATATACTACATCACTACACCCCATATACTACACCTGTAATATACTACATCACTACACCCCATATACTACACCTGTAATATACTACACCTCCATATAGCACACCTGTAATATACTACACCTCCATATAGCACACCTGTAATATACTACATCACTACACCCCTATATAGCACACCTGTAATATACTACACCTCCATATAGCACACCTGTAATATACTACACCTCCATATAGTACACCTGTATTATACTACACCCCCATATGTCACACACCCTGCTCCCCATACAGCCTGCACCCCCATATCACACACACTACACCCCCATATGTCACACACCCTGCCCACATATTTCACCCTGCCTGTACCCCAACTTACCCCTCTCAAACACTCTGCACCCCTTCACATCCTTCTGTCAGTCTGCAGCTCTCATATGCCACTCACCCTGCAGCTCCATGTTCCCACATATGCCACTCACCCTGCAACTCCATCTTCCCTCATATGCCACTCACCCTGCAACTGCATCTTCCCTCATATGCCACTCACCCTGCAACTGCATCTTCCCACATATGCCACTCACCCTGCAACTCCATCTTCCCACATATGCCACTCACCCTGCAACTCCATCTTCCCTCATATGCCACTCACCCTGCAACTGCATCTTCCCACATATGCCACTCACCCTGCAACTCCATCTTCCCACATATGCCACTCACCCTGCAACTCCATCTTCCCATATATGCCACTCACCCTGCAGCTCCATGTTCCCACATATGCCAATCACCCTGCAGCTCCATCTTCCCACATATGCCAATCACCCTGCAGCTCCATCTTCCCACATATGCCAATCACCCTGCAGCTCCATCTTCCCACATATGCCACTCACCCTGCAGCTCCATGTTCCCACATATGCCACTCACCCTGCAGCTCCATGTTCCCACATATGCCACTCACCCTGCAACTCCATCTTCCCACATATGCCAATCACCCTGCAGCTCCATCTTCCCACATATGCCACTCACCCTGCAACTCCATCTTCCCACATATGCCACTCACCCTGCAGCTCCATGTTCCCACATATGCACTCACCCTGCAGCTCCATGTTCCCACATATGCCACTCACCCTGCAGCTCCATGTTCCCACATATGCACTCACCCTGCAGCTCCATGTTCCCACATATGCACTCACCCTGCAGCTCCATGTTCCCACATATGCACTCACCCTGCAGCTCCATGTTCCCACATATGCACTCACCCTGCAGCCCCCCTCCCCCTCATGTCCCCTCTTTTCTTATTACCAGTCATCATGTGTCCACATCTCCTTCAGGATTCAGTATCTTTGCTTTCTGCCCGGCATCCTGTGTCTCCTCCCACACAGTCACATGGGCGTGACATCATCGCAGGTCCTACAGTGCAGGATGAATTATTCCGTCTGCTGTGCTGCTTCTTCTCCTGCCCGGCGGGAACTTTTGAAATGACACATGCAGCGCAGTACTGACAACGTCAGAGCGCGCGCGTGTGTCACTGACAATTAGTGCCGGCAAGGAACAGAGGAAAGACTCCTGCGTTCCGCTGCCTGCACTGACTGTGCGGACCTGCACAGGATCTCTTCCTGCTCGGCACGCTGCAGCCCGGCTCCACTGCACCGGCTGAAGACGGGCGGGCCAGTCACAGAGAGCAGGCGGGCCGGATGTGGCCCGCGGGCCGCCCCTTGCCCAGGTCTGCACTAGAGTGTGGGAGGGCACCAACTATAAATAACATGTATAAATCAAAGCGGAGGGATCAAAACACCACTAGCACATTTTAGAAAACTGGGTCAATAAAGAGAGAAAGAAAATGTGCATAAAGTGGGATCACCAATATAGCAAAAAATATCATTTATTAAATTAGACACAAAACAAAACCATGGACAACATTAAAAACATTTAAAAAGCGTAAGCTCATATATTAACACATATTTGGTGCCAAGGTATAAGACACCAAACACACCCCACACTCTCCGCCGGCCAAAACCACCAATATATACTAATAGTGAAGGCGTACACTTGCAGGACGATATTATAAATACAAACAGGGGATTGAAACAGAAAGTACAGATGCCCAGACAAAAAAGACAAACTGTCAATGCATAACAATAAAGCACCTGAGTGACCTGGGCCACAGCAATCACCTGAAATAAACTTGTTAAGCCAGAAAGGCAAGTGCAAACGCCAGTAAAGATAATGGTAGGAGGCCACAAAATGAAGGAGGGGGTGGGGTGGTGATCCCACGCGTATCGCTACAGCAAGGTGTAGCTTCCTCAGGGAAAAGTGAGGAAAGCCATGGTTAGCGTGTCTTAAGTACATGTCGTAATTAGAACAAAGATTGCTTACCAGCATGTAATTAGAGAACTATGGAGATTTTTACATACAGGCCGGGGTATGCCGATGGACGCCGCCATATTCGCCACCTGATCTAGTCAGGTGGACTCATGACGTGAGGGTACCCTCTACCGCGCAGGCGTCGGAGCCATAGTAACCATGAGCGTGGAGCGTCACATGCGCATGCGCAATGCTACAGACCAAGGAAGCACACGTCATAGGTCACATGACCGTGTGCTGTATGCGTATCCTTACGGCAAGCGCGCTGTGCTAGCACAAAAACCCCCAGTGCAAATGTCTATATAGACACAAGAACACATATGGACGCAAAATATAGCGCTACCCATGTCATGACCCAACATTATACAGATAAATCTCCATGCAACACATGCACAGAGTTAGTGACACCCATCATATCAGAGTGACCAAAGGTATAAACTCTGGAAGCAAGGTGTAATGTAAGACATGGCATTATTTTATACTTTTTATGACAAACAAGAGAATGCAGATATGATAGCGATAGCAGTCACCAGAGATGCAGATTCTAGAGGCAAGTGTGACGTTTGAATACAGCATATTTTAAATCAGGGCAGAAGGGACCTGCAATTTATAGTAACAGTGACAAAGATAGAACTAATCAAATCACAAAAAAGTGACAAATAGTTATATTTGTCACCTATAAGTGGTGTCAAAAAGCCAAATGACAAATATTCAAAGATGTCCCATGAACATACATAGCCCTGAGTGTAGAGCCCCCATGAAGGGCAATACCAACCCCGGACACCAGAGGGCAAACCCATTGAATAGTTGTTAAAATAGAGCTCCTAACATAAAACATGCATAGTTGTATCTTTGTCTTTCCGTTCTTTTCCCCCCGTTTTTTTCTCTCTTTTTTTCTTTTTTTTTTTTTTTTTTTTTTTTTTTTCCCCCCTCTCCCCAACCTGCAGGGGTTATGAACCCCAATGTGTAGTTATGCGAAAAAAGTCACATAAAGATTACATAGCAATAAGTATAGAGCTCCCATAAAAAGGTAAGCCCAACAAAAAGGACCCAAGGGGCATCTTTGCAAAATACTGAAGCATACCGAGCTCATATACACATATGCATACACATAGCGCATGATCTAACAAAAAATTCAAAAAGAAGTCTCTGTAGAGGAAAAAATCCCTTCTTGATGGGGCAGGGAACACACAATTTTACAGGAGAAAATAAGGGGAGGTCAAAAAGAAAGACATCGACAGTCCATAAGTCACAGGTTGCTGGATACGTGACATAGCCAAGATAGAAGAATGGATAGGTCCGTTGAGACATCCGATTCCGTCATTAAGGACATTAGGAAGCATTCCCACACCAGACATGATTTCCTCAAGAGATGGAAAGAAAATCTTCTTCGTTCAGTTTCATCGAGGAGGATCCGGCACATCGAAGGCTATATACATAGGAAGATGTGCATATGTATATAGATATACCTACAATCAAGGAAAAAGCCACACGTGAGCGGGCAAAAAAGAGAAACGGGGGGAAAAGAACGGAAAGACAAAGATACAACTATGCATGTTTTATGTTAGGAGCTCTATTTTAACAACTATTCAATGGGTTTGCCCTCTGGTGTCCGGGGTTGGTATTGCCCTTCATGGGGGCTCTACACTCAGGGCTATGTATGTTCATGGGACATCTTTGAATATTTGTCATTTGGCTTTTTGACACCACTTATAGGTGACAAATATAACTATTTGTCACTTTTTTGTGATTTGATTAGTTCTATCTTTGTCACTGTTACTATAAATTGCAGGTCCCTTCTGCCCTGATTTAAAATATGCTGTATTCAAACGTCACACTTGCCTCTAGAATCTGCATCTCTGGTGACTGCTATCGCTATCATATCTGCATTCTCTTGTTTGTCATAAAAAGTATAAAATAATGCCATGTCTTACATTACACCTTGCTTCCAGAGTTTATACCTTTGGTCACTCTGATATGATGGGTGTCACTAACTCTGTGCATGTGTTGCATGGAGATTTATCTGTATAATGTTGGGTCATGACATGGGTAGCGCTATATTTTGCGTCCATATGTGTTCTTGTGTCTATATAGACATTTGCACTGGGGGTTTTTGTGCTAGCACAGCGCGCTTGCCGTAAGGATACGCATACAGCACACGGTCATGTGACCTATGATGTGTGCTTCCTTGGTCTGTAGCATTGCGCATGCGCATGTGACGCTCCACGCTCATGGTTACTATGGCTCCGACGCCTGCGCGGTAGAGGGTACCCTCACGTCATGAGTCCACCTGACTAGATCAGGTGGCGAATATGGCGGCGTCCATCGGCATACCCCGGCCTGTATGTAAAAATCTCCATAGTTCTCTAATTACATGCTGGTAAGCAATCTTTGTTCTAATTACGACATGTACTTAAGACACGCTAACCATGGCTTTCCTCACTTTTCCCTGAGGAAGCTACACCTTGCTGTAGCGATACGCGTGGGATCACCACCCCACCCCCTCCTTCATTTTGTGGCCTCCTACCATTATCTTTACTGGCATTTGCACTTGCCTTTCTGGCTTAACAAGTTTATTTCAGGTGATTGCTGTGGCCCAGGTCACTCAGGTGCTTTATTGTTATGCATTGACAGTTTGTCTTTTTTGTCTGGGCATCTGTACTTTCTGTTTCAATCCCCTGTTTGTATTTATAATATCGTCCTGCAAGTGTACGCCTTCACTATTAGTATATATTGGTGGTTTTGGCCGGCGGAGAGTGTGGGGTGTGTTTGGTGTCTTATACCTTGGCACCAAATATGTGTTAATATATGAGCTTACGCTTTTTAAATGTTTTTAATGTTGTCCATGGTTTTGTTTTGTGTCTAATTTAACAAATGATATTTTTTGCTATATTGGTGATCCCACTTTATGCACATTTTCTTTCTCTCTTTATTGACCCAGTTTTCTAAAATGTGCTAGTGGTGTTTTGATCCCTCCGCTTTGATTTATACATGTTATTTATAGTTGGTGCCCTCCCACACTCTAGTGTTTAACCTTTTAGTGGCTAACTAAAATAAAATAAAATAAGAGGATGTTACAAAGCAAGCTTTCGAGACATCTCAGGTCTCTTCCTCAGGCAGGGTATGACAAAATATCTGAAGAAACACAAATATATACACAAACAGAGCAGAGGGAGGGCATAATAAAAGGGCATTTAAATAAACATACACTAAGCTTAGAGAGTGAATCCTTAATTAGCTTTGATTATTGGTGTGAATGTTTTATTGTCCCAATATCCATGAAGGATCAGAGGTCTGATGCCCTAGCAGTCTCTGGAACAGACTCCTCAGATTTTGTAGTTTGTCATAAATCCTCCTGACAGGTTGAGTCCTGTGTGAACATTGTAATAAATTTGTATTCCCAGACCCTTCGATGATTCTGTGATCTGAAGTTGCCTTTTAACATGACAACTTTCATATGGTTTATGTTGTGTCCTGAAGTACAGAAATGTTTGGCCACAGGTAAATGTTTTTTTTTGTCTGTAATTGTGTGGCAGTGAGATCTCATTCTTGCTCTCAGTCTCTGTCCTGTTTCTCCAACATAGAGACCCACAATAGGACATATAGTGCACAGGATTAAGTACACCCCATTGGCGGAGGAACATGTGAATGTCCCAGGAATCTTATAGTCCTTCTGTGTGTTAGGGATCTGTATCCGGCCTTTGGTCTCTACATGAGAGCAGGTTTTGCAGCTCTTTAGTGAGAAATGACACAGGAAAAAAGTATTGAACATGAGTACTGAAATTTATTTAAAAAGGAAGCAACCACCAAGATTTTGCTAAATAAAGTACAGACAGTGCCATACTGGTATTAAGATGCTGAATCCAAGCATACTTTTTGTTGAACGATTGGATGTTTTGTTGCTGAAATATCTGCAATCAAAGTTCCAGAAATGCACTGAATCTTTGATTTGCATTTGCAGTGGGCCGGGCCTTTGTGGGTCAGGTCCTTGCTGTAAATTCCTCCACCTTTTTCCTTCTAAAAACTGCGCACATACCGATGCTGCTCATAGTCTTCTCCACAGTGTCTTCAATAAAATGACATTGGGGATTGCGGTATGCACATGTGCAGACTTCGGCGCCATTTTAATGAAGACATCATCTCTGTAGCAATTCGAATGCACCGCGAACAACAGCAATGGCAGCACAACGCAACATTTAAAAAAAGAGAAGGGGGCATACCATAGAAGTTACAGGAGAAGGGATTTCCAGTGAGGACCCAACCCACAAAGGCCCAGCCCATTGCAAGCGCCAATCAAAGGTGCAGTGCGTTTCTGGAACTTTTATTACAGATAATTTCAGCAATCAAACATTCGATTTTTCTCCTGTATGGAGAAACTAGTTGCATGCATTGCTCAGGTGTGATTTTGGGCCATTCTCTCATACATACACTTTTCAAATCCTGAAGGTCCCATGGACTCCTATGTACTGTGAGCTTTAGTTCCTTTCATAAATATTCTATTGGATTCAGGTCAGGTAAGTGGCTGGTTCATGCTAGCAGCTTTGTTTTCTTTCTCTGAAACCAACTGAGAGTTTCCTTGGCTGTGTGTTTGGGATCATTGTCTTGCTGAAATGTTCACACTCATGTCATCTTCAACATCCTGGTAGATGGCAGCAGATTTTTATCAAGAATGTCTCCATTCATCTTTCCTTCAATTTTGCCAAATTTGCCAGTGCCATATGCTGAAAAACAGCCCCACTGCATGATCTTCCCACCTCTAAATTTCACTGTCAATATGATGTTTTTGGGTGATATGCAGTGTCTTTTGGCCTCCAAACATTATGGCATCTAAAGTGTTCAATTATGGTCTCATCTGACTGAGTATATTCTCGTAGTATTTCACAGTTTGTCTAAATGTTGTTGGGCAAATTTTAAATGCATTTAAATGTGCTTGAAGGGAAGTCTGGACCCGACGAAGCGCCCATGAGAGCGAATGGGCTGTCGTCATCTTTGACGCCCCCCGCATCCCTCCCTGCTTTTTGATGTCTATTTTTTAAAGAATAAATGAATATTTTTATTTGGTGAGTGTTACCTTCTTTCTTCTTCTATTCCGGAGTTATTTATTGTTTTCTTTGAAACAACTTTACCTGCTGATTCCAGTTTTCTGTAACTCTCCACAGGTAGTCCTTGGCTTTTGGACAACTCTTCTGATAATTCTTTTCACTCTGTCTAAAATCTTGCAGGGAGCACCTGGTCATGGCCGGTTTATAGTGAAATGATGTTCTTTTCCCTTCTGAATTAAAGCCCAAACAGTGCTTACTAGAGCCTTCAGTAGTTTAGAAATTCTTCTGTAACCAATGCCATCAGTAAATCTAGCAACAATAATCTTGTGACGATCTTGAGAGAGTTCACTGGTTTTACCCATCATCAGATGTTTCTTGTGTTGTAATGAGACACCTTTTTCTAGGCCATCAGTTGAACCAGCTGATTTTGTTTTTCACTAAGTGGCAGGATTGCTTTTTAATTACTAATAGATTTTTAGCTGATTTTGAGACTTTCCATACTGTTTTGCAAGTCTCTTCATGTGTTCAAAACATTTTCCCTGAATAATTTATCATTATTACAAATAATGTAATTTATGGACATATATGGCTTGCTTTCTTTACCAGTGTAGCTTTGATGGGTTGTTACCAACATCTGGTGAGAATGTTATGTTAATAGCACCTTTAGAAATATATTTACTTAGAAAATTGGTGATGTGTTCAATACTAATTTAACCTGCTATATTATATACACATACACATACAGTGCCTACAAGTAGTATTCAACCCCCTGCAGATTTAGCAGGTTTACACATTCGGAATTAACTTGGCATTGTGACATTTGGACTGTAGATCAGCCTGGAAGTGTGAAATGCACTGCAGCAAAAAAGAATGTTATTTCTTTTTTTATTTTTTTTTTTTAAATTGTGAAAAGTTTATTCAGAGGGTCATTTATTATTCAACCCCTCAAACCACAAGAATTCTGTTTGGTTCCCCTAAAGTATTAAGAAGTATTTCAGGCACAAAGAACAATGAGCTTCACATGTTTGGATTAATTATCTCTCTTTCCAGCCTTTTCTGACTAATTAAGACCCTCCCCAAACTTGTGAACAGCACTCATACTTGGTCAACATGGGAAAGACAAAGGAGCATTCCAAGGCCATCAGAGACAAGGCTGGCAAGGGGTACAAAACTCTTTCCAAGGAGTTGGGCCTACCTGTCTCCACTGTTGGGAGCATCATCCGGAAGTGGAAGGCTTATGGAACTACTGTTAGCCTTCCATTGCCTGGACAGCCTTTGAAAGTTTCCACCCGTGCCAAGGCCAGGCTTGTCCGAAGAGTCAAGGCTAACCCAAGGACAACAAGGAAGGAGCTCCGGGAAGATCTCATGGCAGTGGGGACATTGGTTTTAGTCAATACCATAAGTAACGTACTCCACCGCAATGGTCTCCATTCCAGACGAGCCCGTAAGGTACCTTTACTTTCAAAGCGCCATGTCAAGGCTCGTCTACAGTTTGCTCATGATCACTTGGAGGACTCTGAGACAGACTGGTTCAAGGTTCTCTGGTCTGATGAGACCAAGATCGAGATCTTTGGTGCCAACCACACACGTGACGCTTGGAGACTGGATGGCACTGCATACGACCCCAAGAATACCATCCCTACAGTCAAGCATGGTGGTGGCAGCATCATGCTGTGGGGGTGTTTCTCAGCCAAGGGGCCTGGCCATCTGGTCCGCATCCATGGGAAGATGGATAGCACGGCCTACCTGGAGATTTTGGCCAAGAACCTCCGCTCCTCCATCAAGGATCTTAAGATGGGTCGTCATTTCATCTTCCAACAAGACAACGACCCAAAGCACACAGCCAAGAAAACCAAGGCCTGGTTCAAGAGGGAAAAAATCAAGGTGTTGCAGTGGCCTAGTCAGTCTCCTGACCTTAACCCAATTGAAAACTTGTGGAAGGAGCTCAAGATTAAAGTCCACATGAGACACCCAAAGAACCTAGATAACTTGGAGAAGATCTGCATGGAGGAGTGGGCCAAGATAACTCCAGAGACCTGTGCCGGCCTGATCAGGTCTTATAAAAGACGATTATTAGCTGTAATTGCAAACAAGGGTTATTCCACAAAATATTAAACCTAGGGGTTGAATAATAATTGACCCACACTTTTATGTTGAAAATTTATTAAAATTTAACTGAGCAACATAACTTGTTGGTTTGTAAGATTTATGCATCTGTTAATAAATCCTGCTCTTGTTTGAAGTTTGCAGGCTCTAACTTATTTGCATCTTATCAAACCTGATAAATCTGCAGGGGGTTGAATACTACTTGTAGGATCTGTATGTAGTAAAATTTCAAAGGAACCAATTTTTAAAACCTTTAGTATATATCTGCTTATTTATACACTTGTCATTCCCTTGTATTCAGCTTCATTTTAATGAGATTGGATGACTAAAAAGAATTTAGATAAATAGGACTTGACTGCTGAACTCTTTGCAGACAAAGGTATTTGTCTCCACTAAAGATTAACTAGGTACAACTCATGTTCCAACGTTTGCTCAATAGAACTGATTTATGTTACTGAATGAAAGACAATAGAATAGAGACATTCATTTTTCTTCTTATGCTACAGTAAATTGGTGTATGCTAGCGCACATAAGGATTACTGCAAGAGACAATTATTTTGTTATAGTGGCTTACATTAAGTGATAAATACAGAAGTCATATTCATTTTTATATCTAAAGGTGTTGAAATCATATATATTATGTTTTGCCTAATGCAGGGCAATACCAGAATTAATTGGTGTATTTCATTAACTAAAGAGTAACTCAAAGTTTTCAAAAAAATATGTATATTCTTTTGGCCCTTCAATTGCCTACAGATCAGTGGGGGTCCGGGTCCTGAGGACTCCAATGACCAGAATGGAGTAAGTATTCAATAGAAAGCATAACTTTTTGACAAGCGTTTATCTACTCCTCAATACACATTTATTGCAACACTAAGAAAATACAAGGTAAGAGTGTAACATTTAGTCATACTGAGGTGTACTTAACATCATATAGATATATCCATAACATATATCTTGCACCGCTCATGACTGTCAAGGAAATTTTGTTACTTTAGCTATTTTTTTATTTATTTTTACACTAGATGTATAAGTTAAGGCTGCATTTAGGATTGCGACTTCTAAAGAATTGCTTAACCAATACTGGCTCCAGTAGTACTTCCAGACACGCAGATTTTTAATCGCACATAGAGGCATTTACAGTTAGGTCTCCAATATAATCAAACTATGAAGAAAAAAAGACATGGATCACACAACCCAACAAATACAATGATCTAAAGCTTTTAGGCAAAAAATTAAATAGAACATGAGCTTCTTTGTTACTATTCTGATCAGATTGTATTAAGCCCACTGCCACGTCACGGCGAACCTCTTGACTGGGTCCCTATTCTAAACCTTGTAGTGCGGCACTGTGCACTAACCACTGCCGCAGCGACAAAGCACCAGCAGGGCAGGCGACCTGGTGCCTCACAGCACCCATGCTGCATGGCGAAGCCGCCGTGGCTCCAGGCTGCACCGCCCCACTGGCACGACACCACCACAACAGCAGCAACCACACAGTACCAGCACACAGTGAGAGGAGCTGCGCACTCACCTCCCACTGGCTCCCATATGTGAACTGGGAGCAAAAAGAAGGCTGACCCCTCTTGCAGTCTCCTGCTGATTAAAATCACCTGTGCCAAATGGGAGGAGTGTTTCCAACATAATCAGATCACCATATCGAGGTTAATCGGTCTCACATGGATGGGCCAATACATAGGCTAAGAATCTCTTTTTGCCAATATTTCCAAAGCAGTAATACAATGCCTATGTCTTTTTACTCATTTTTCACATTAACTATGTATTTTTCTCCTTTCTCCAATATTCTTAAAGCAGTAATGCAATGCCAAAGTATCACTAAATTATTGAGTGCAGCTGGATATATTTTTCTAGTTATGTTGTTTTTTCGGTTGGTGCCTGTTCACATTGGTGGAAGCTGCAGGTCAGTTTTCTGATATCTAATATATAAAGCTGAGTGTATGTACAGTATTTGTGTATGTATATAGGTATGCATGTCCACTAAAGGAATCTGATCCATCGCATTTACAATCACAAAAATTTGCATAACCACCTCATTTGACTCAGGGAATGTCATAGACTATGCTTTGAGGTGAAATTTTAACCTCACACTTTACAGTTATTCACCAAAAAAATGCTTACTTACTAGTTGGATGTGGGAGGCAAATATTGGCTGTTTTGACAGCCTGAATATTTATCAGATGGTCTATACCAACCAATCACAGCTCTGCTTCTATTTTGTTACAGATCATTAATAGGAGCTCTGATTGGTTGCTATAGGCAACGAAGGACATTCTTAGTATAAGACAGCTTATGTGTCAGTTACTATGATTTCGGTGGTGAGAGGGAAAGTGGGAGAGATGGAGAGTGGGGGAGAGACAGAGAGAGAGAAAGGAGGAGAGAGGGAGAGAAACAGAGAGAGACTTAGTTACTATCCCAAGCAATGACAGGTACTTCAACTACACTGTGTGCAAAATTATTAGGCAAATGAGTATTTTGATCACATGATCATTTTTATACATGTTGTCCTACTCCAAGCTGTATAGGCTTAAGAGCAAACTACCAATTAAGTAAATCAGGTGATGTGCATCTCTGTAATGAGGAGGGGTGTGGCACTTAATTATTAGGCAACTTCCTTTCCTTTGGCAAAATGAGTCAGAAGAGAGATTTGACGGGCTCTGAAAAGTTCAAAATTGTGAGATGTCTTGCAGAGGGATGCAGCAGTCTTGAAATTGCCAAACGTTTGAAGCGTGATCACCGAACAATCAAGTGTTTCATGGCAAAGAGCCAACAGGGTCGCAAGAAGAGGGTTGGGCAAAAAAACCGCTAAATAACTGCCCATGAATTGAGGAAAATCAAGCATGAAGCTGCCAAGATGCCATTTGCCACCAGTTTGGCCCTATTTCAGAGATGAAACTTTACTGGAGTATCAAAAAGCACAAGGTGTGCCATACTCAGAGACATGGCCCAGGTAAGGAAGGCTGAAAAACGACCACCTTTGAACAAGAAACATAAGATAAAACGTCAAGACTGAGCCAAGAAATATCCTAAGACTGATTTTTCTCAGGTTTTATGGACTGATGAAATGAGAGTGACTCTTGATGAGCCAGATGGATGGGCCAGATGCTGGATCAGTAAAGGGCAGAGAGCTCCACTCCGACTCAGATGCCAGCAAGGTGGAGGTGGGGTACTGGTATGGGCTTGTATCATCAAAGATGAACTTGTGGGACCTTTTCGGGTTGAGAATGGAATGAAGCTCAACTCCCAGACCTACTGCCAGTTTTTGGAAGACAACTTCTTCAAGCAGTGGTACAGGAAGAAGTCAGCATCGTTCAAGAAAAACATGATTTTCATGCAGGACAATGTTCCATCACATGCATCCAACTACTCCACAGCGTGGCTGTCCAGTAAAGGTCTAAAAGATGAAAAAATAATGACATGGCCCCCTTGTTCACCTGATCTGAGCCCCATAGAGAACCTGTGGTCCCTCATAAAATGTGAGATCTACAGGGAGGGAAAACAGTACACCTTTTGAAACAGTGTCTGGGAGGCTGTGGTGGCTGCTGCATGCAATGTTGATCGTAAACAGATCATGCAACTGACAGAATCTATGGATGGTAGGCTGTTGAGTGTCATCATAAAGAAAGGTGGCTATATTGGTCACTAATTTTTGGGGGTTTTGTTTTTGCATGTCAGAAATGTTTATTTTTAAATTTTGTGAAGTTATATTGGTTTACCTGGTGAAAATAAACAAGTGAGATGGGAATATATTTGTTTTTATTAAGTTGCCTAATAATTCTGCACAGTAATAGGTACCTGCACAAACAGATATCCTCCTAAGGTAGCCAAATCTAAAAGAACCCCACTCCAACTTCCAAAAATATTAAGCTTTGATATTTATGAGTCTTTTGGGTTGATTGAGAACATTGTTGTTGATCAATAATAAAAAAAATCCTCTAAAATACAACTTGCCTAATAATTCTGCACACGGTGTATAAAGTAACTGCTGTCATTAACCCAGTAGCATTTCATCTGGAGTTACCTCAGGCTCTTAGGTTCCCCAATGTGTTCCACAGGCCACTGCTCAAGAAGTATGTGGTACATTTGAAGCTGTCCCCTTTGCCACCAGCCCATTCATGGTTGATGGTAAGTTAGAGTTTCAAATAACTTAGATTAGCTTAGATATTTACGTCATTCTCTTCAATACTTGGTGCACTGAAGGGGTTATGGTCCAGAAGAAAGCATGTGGCTTCCAGCATTGGATATGAATGCCATAAGGTTTTTTTGTTCATTTCATTCTTCCCACCAGATAAACCTGGTCCGGAGTGTCCGGAGACCACTCAAAGAGGGGGGGTTACTGTCACAGATATGTCACGCTTGACAGACAGTCCTGTGGTGTCCGGCAGTGTTTGCTACACATGCTGCTCACTGACTTTTCACTTCTCCCTGCTTGGGGTTAATCCCTTTCTGTTACGTCCCCACCGGAGTCCGCTCCAGTGACTTCTACTTCAATCACCAGGCAAGGCTGTGTTCCTACCATGGATAGTGCTGGTGATGGGAGAGAAGACGATTCCAGCGGCGCTGTTAGACACAGGTTCCGCTCATCCACTGGGCTGGGATTCATTGGGATCTGCAGTACAACTGGCTGACTGTAGGTGGCGTGTGTCTTCCAGCTAAAGTTACCATCATTCAGCTACTACCAATGGGAAGACACCACACGCTTCTTATTTCCCCTCCTGTCTGCTGACCACTGCCAGAGATAGTTCTGTATTCCTGGTTCCTGTCCCGCCCTGTTCTGTTTAGTTATTCTGGTGTTCTGACTTCTGCTTGTTTCCTGACTACCTTCCTGCCTGCCGTATTTGTACCTCGCTGCCTGATCCGGATTTGACCTCTGCTTTGTTTTCTGATTACGTCTTTGCCTGTGTGATTCTGTACCTGTTTTGCATTTCCCTGCCTGACTACTACTCTCATCGGACTGCAGTCTTCCACAGGTTTTGATCACCAGGGCCCTGTGTAATTCCAAATCTCTGTATAGGGGTTAAAGAGTTTCAGGGTTCTAGGGGTCCTGTTTGGTTAGTGGCTTCTCTCCAGCCTGTCCAATACAGCCCGTCTGAGTTTGTGGATCCAGGCAGGCGTTACACTTTCCTTTTAGGACTCTGTAGACATTTCAGCTGTTAATCATCAGCACTTCCCTTTGTGTCTTGAAATACTCTCATTCCCTCTTGCTCTTTGGTGGTGGTAGGTTTAAAAACCTTGAGTGCAATAAGTTGGCTTATAATCATCTGGACGAACGTTGTTGTTGCAGTTCTTCTTGAGTCATCTGGAGATAATTTATTTGAATATTTTCCCCTGTGTGTAGTCCCTCTGTGTTCTTTAGTACTTAGTGGTGTTGATTAAGTGCTCATCCCATCAGTTACCAACCGAGCGCCCAGTTCATGGTTAGCTAGGGTCTGGTATCCTGCTCAGGGAATAGGTGCGGAACCTATCTAGGTTGGTGAGGGAACCCAGGGGCCAGTGGTAGTTTTGGTCAGGGATCACCATCTCCCTCTTCGCTAAACACAGGGTTTCCCTTCCCTTCATTTTCACCGTTCACTTGATACTTCCCCATACCTAGCATGACAGTACCGATGTGTACTGTGTCATGCCTGTCTCTTTAATGCGGGCTCGCATAGCCGACAGCTGTAGTTAACGGATGTTGATGAATTAATGGGTTTTCATGAGAGCTTGGAGTCACTTAATGAAACCTGCACTGTCATGACGTACTTCCTGTGAATACTGGCTGAGTGCCAGCATTCATAGGATCAGCATTTCTGCTGTACAGCGTGGTGCTGAAGCTTTGCTCTGTACAGCAAAAGCGATCGTATTAAGTTCCTTAAACGGACTAGTAAAAACAAGAAAAGTGTAACTGAAAAGTTTTCAAAAATGACAAAATTAAAAACACTAAGGTTCAAATCACCTCCCTTTTGCCCTACTGAAAATAAAACAATTAAAAAAAATACAAATAATTGGTATCACTGCATTCATAAATGTCCAATCTATCAAAATAGAAACTAAATTAATTTGATTTGTAAAGGACGTTAAGGGAAAAAAAAGTCGAAACTCCAGATTACGGGTTTTTTTGCTGCAACATTGTAATAAAAAGCAATAAAAGGCGATCAAAACATTGCATGTACCTAAAAATGGTAAAAGGAAAAACATCAGTATAGCATGTGTGGCACCCCTGAGGTTTCAGTCGCCACAGGGTATTGCATCTCACTTAAGGTGCAGTACTCATCCCGGGTAATGAAGAGGTTAATTGCTGGTGTTTAGCACAAACACCTAGTTAGTGAGCCAGTTAGTTACACAACTCAAGAAGTCAGCCAGCCTGGGAAATTCCCAGTTACCAGGGCAATGGCCTGGGAGGTGGGGCAACACTGGGAAAGTTACAGAACACACAGTTTTTACATCAGAATATTCTGGGATGCAGAACAACATGGTCACTGGAGAGCATGCTTAAGAGCTTCTCCAGCTGGGATCGGCCCGACTGGAAGAGGCAGGAGAAGATAGGGTGAGCTGGCCAGACAGAGGAGAAACACGGTTGCTGAGGGGAAAGCTTCATTGCTCCCTCAGACCCGGTGCAGAGCAGGGTGCAGAGCCCTAGGGTGGAACATACTTCACGTTGGATCACCAGAATCTGCAGGACAGGGGGATTGTACGTCCCTCTGGTCAACACCAACTCCCGGAACACAGTGGCACATAGGGCCCGGGGTCGGGATTACGGTAAGGCCCCATATCAGACACGCATACGGGATGGTAGCTGACTTACAAGAACACCGGGGTCCCCAACTAGCTTCAGGCCACGCGGATCCAACACCAAGCGTAAAGGGGAAGGTCTCTCAGTTCACATCACCAGCGTTTATCTTGGACTTACCTGGGATCGGCTGAGGCCCATCACTGCAGTGACCGGTACCCTGATTACAGCATCCTACGAACTGTGAGTAAAAAGACCTTGACCCGCACCTGCTGCCTCAGTCTATCATTACCGGCGCCGTCTCTCTGCGCTCTGGCACCAACGGCCAACTATCATCCCCATCATCCTCCCTGGGGCCCACTCCACCTTTGGGGAGCAGAACCATCCTTGCTGCGACAACACCAGCCCCGTAGGACAGCTACCGCAGCATCGGCTAATCCCTGTCCGCATACCGCAGGTGGCGTCATGAGACAACTACTACTCCCAACATTCTCATCCCATCGCTTCATCCCCTTTTTGTACTCCTCGGGGCCACGAAGCCGGGCATGGCCATCCATGACATTCCAGACCCGACATCACAGGCCCGGTGATGAGTATTTAATCCCTGCCCCAGGGGTGCTACACATGCAAAAATATAAGATGTCACACAGCCCCAGATCCCAAAAAATGAAAACGTTACAAAATTTGGAAAATGTTGCGAAAAAAGTTCAATTACTTTTTTTTTTTCACCCCTTACATAAAAAGAACGCTATACATGTTTGGTATCTATAAGCTCATACTGACATGGGGAATCACTGCCAGGTCAGTTTTACCATATAGTGAATATGGTAAATAACAAAATTCCTAAAACAATTGTGGAATTGTACCTTTTTTCAATTTCACCGCACTTGGATTTTTTTTTGTCATTTTCCAGCACACTATATGGTAAAATTAATGGTTTCTTTTAAAATTACAACCTGTCCCACAAAAGATAAGCCCTCATATGTCTATGGTGACGGAGAAATAAAAAAGTTTGGGCTCTTGAAAGAAGTAGGGGGAAAAAACAAAAATGAAAAACGAAAAATCGCTGGGTGGTAAAGGAGTTGGAAAACCCTAACTCCACAAGAATTTTTGTGTTATTTGGACCAGATGTTGTAAGCAGATCCTACAAATCCCGTAAGTAAAGGGTACTTTACACGCTGCAACATCGCTACCAATATATCGTCGGGGTCACGTCATTAGTGACGCACATCCGGCGCCGGTAGCGACATCGCAGCATGTGACACAAAAGAGCAACGATCAACGAGCACATAAACATGAAAAATCATTGCTCGTTGACACGTCGTTCATTTCCCTAATATCGCTGCTGCCACAGGTACGATGTTGTTCGTCATTCCTGCGGCAGCACACATCGCTATGTGTGAGACCGCAGGAACGACGAACATCTCATTACTAGAGATGAGCGAAGTTCGAGGTTTGCCAATTTCATATTTCAGTGATTTTGGGGGGTGCTCGAGATAGAACTCGAACGCGAGCTTTTTGCTAAAAGCTCGATAGCTCGAGTTAAGTTCGAGAACGGTTCGATCAGCAAAAAGCCTAGCTATTTACTAGCTGGCTTTTCACTGTAATAGTGTGAGTCACTGTAATTCACACTATTATCAAATTTCAGCGTATAGTGTGCGGGGGGACGCGGTTCAGATCTGTGGTGCTGAAAGAATGCCGATCGCCATTTTTTTTTTTTTTTTTTCATAAGCGCGCATGCAGTGGGACGGGCCAGGATGTCAGCCAATAACAGACACACACACACAACTAAGTGGACTTTTTGCCAGACATCAAGGGCATGTGTCATAGGCTGTGAATGTCACATGTCCTTGCCTTATAAATACGTCCATTTTTCCTCACGCCGCCATTATCTGCCTTCTGCGTGTGGGTAACAGTCACCGCTCACGCTGCTAATGCCGCCGCTCCTGCTGTGTGCGCTATAGACACAGCGCTGTAGAGATTAGGAACTGCTGTTTATTTCAGCTCTTTTCAGGGCTGATTTCCAGGCGCTCAGAGCCATAGCTGCTGGCAGGTCCGTGCAAACACTGTATACAGGTTTAGATAACAGCGTCTGTGTACTTCAGCTCAGGGAATTCCTTGCTGCATTTCATCATTAGGAGGGATAGAAAGTGAGGCTTCCTTTCCTGTCCTGGTACCCACAGAACCCGTCCACTGTACCCACCTGCCCACTTTTGCCACGCTATTAATATAGCAAACAGTGCTGAAACTTAGTGGCATCCAAAAAGTGTCTGCTATACTAAATTAGTGTCCCACTGGTGCCAAGCAAGTTCCACCATCTCAGCCTTCTACCCTAATGCCCATTTTGGCTACGCTATTTTTATAGCAAACAGTGCTGAAACTTAGTGGCATCCAAAAAGTGTCTGCCATACTAAATTAGTGTCCCACTGGTGCCAAGCAAGTTCCACCACCTCTGTCTTCTACCAACCTGCCCATTTTTGCTACGCAATTTTTATAGCAAACAGTGCTGAAACTTAGTGGCATCCAAAAAGTGTCTGCTATACTAAATTAGTGTCCCACTTGTGCCAAGCAAGTTCCACCACCTCTGCCTTCTACCCTCCTGCCCTTTTTTGCTACGCTATTCTTATAGCAAACCGTGCTGAAATTTTGTGGCATCCAAAAAGTGTCTGCTATACTAAATTAGTGTCCCACTGGAGCCAAGCAAGTTCCAACACCTCAGCCTTCTACCCTCCTGCACATTGTTGCTACGCTATTTTTATAACAAACAGTGTTGAAACTTAATGGCATCCAAAAAGTGTCTGCTATACTAAATTAGTGTCCCACTGGTGCCAAGCAAGTTCCACCACCTCTGCCTTCTACCCTCCTTCCCATTTTTGATATTCTACTTTTATAGCAAACAGTGCTGAAACTTAGTGGCATCCAAAAAGTGTCTGCTATACTAAATTAGTGTCCCACTGGTGCCAAGCAAGTTCCACCACCTCTGCCTTCTACCCTCCTGCCCATTTTTGCTACGCTATTTTTATAGCAAACAGTGCTGAAACTTAGTGGCATCCAAAAAGTGTCTGCTATACTAAATTAGTGTCCCACTGGTGCCAAGCAAGTTCCACCACCTCAGCCTTCTACCCATATGTTCATTTTTGCTACGCTATTTTTATAGCATTCAGTGCTGAAACTTAGTGGCATCCAAAAAGTGTCTGCTATACTAAATTAGTGTCCCACTAGTGCCAAGCAAGTTCCACCACCTCTGCCTTCTACCCTCCTGCCCATTTTTTCTACGCTATTTTTATAGCAAACCGTGCTGAAACTTAGTGGCATCCAAAAAGTGTCTGCTATACTAAATTAGTGTCCCACTGGTGCCAAGCAAGTTCCACCACCTCTGTTTTCTACCCTAATGCCTATTTTTGCTACGCTATTTTTATAACAAACAGTGCTGAAACTTAGTGGCATCCAAAAAGTGTCTGCTATACTAAATTAGTGTCCCACTGGTGCCAAGCAAGTTCCACCACCTCTGCCTTCTACCCTCCTGCCCATTTTTGCTACGCTATTTTTATAGCAAACAGTGCTGAAACTTAGTGGCATCCATAAAGTGTCTGCTATACTAAATTACTGTCCCACTGGTGCCAAGCAAGTTCCACCACCTCAGCCTTCTACCCATATGTTCATTTTTGCTACGCTATTTTTATAGCATACAGTGCTGAAACTTAGTGGCATCCAAAAAGTGTCTGCTATACTAAATTAGTGTCCCACTGGTGCCAAGCAAGATCCTCCACCTCAGCCTTCTACCCTCCTGCACATTTTTGTTACGCTATTTTTATAACAAACAGTGCTGAAACTTAGTGGCATCCAAAAAGTGTCTGCTATACTAAATTAGTGTCCCACTGGTGCCAAGCAAGTTCCACCACCTCAGCCTTCTACCCTGCTGCCAATTTTTGCTACGCTATTTTTATAGCTAACAGTACTGAAGCTTAGTGGCATCCAAAAAGTGTCTGCTATACTAAATTAGTGTCCTACTGGTGCCAAACAAGTTCCACCACCTCAGCCTTCTACCGTAATGCCCATTTTTGGTACGCTATTTTTATAGCAAACAGTGCTGAAACTTAGTGGCATCCAAAATGTGTCTGCCATACTAAATTAGTGTCCCACTGGTGCCAAGAAAGTTCCACCACCTCAGCCTTCTACCCTCCTGCCCATTTTTGCTACGCTATTTTTATAGCAAACAGTGCTGAAACTTAGTGGCATCCATAAAGTGTCTGCTATACTAAATTACTGTCCCACTGGTGCCAAGCAAGTTCCACCACCTCAGCCTTCTACCCATATGTTCATTTTTGCTACGCTATTTTTATAGCATACAGTGCTGAAACTTAGTGGCATCCAAAAAGTGTCTGCTATACTAAATTAGTGTCCCACTGGTGCCAAGCAAGATCCTCCACCTCAGCCTTCTACCCTCCTGCACATTTTTGTTACGCTATTTTTATAACAAACAGTGCTGAAACTTAGTGGCATCCAAAAAGTGTCTGCTATACTAAATTAGTGTCCCACTGGTGCCAAGCAAGTTCCACCACCTCAGCCTTCTACCCTGCTGCCAATTTTTGCTACGCTATTTTTATAGCTAACAGTACTGAAGCTTAGTGGCATCCAAAAAGTGTCTGCTATACTAAATTAGTGTCCTACTGGTGCCAAACAAGTTCCACCACCTCAGCCTTCTACCGTAATGCCCATTTTTGGTACGCTATTTTTATAGTAAACAGTGCTGAAACTTAGTGGCATCCAAAATGTGTCTGCCATACTAAATTAGTGTCCCACTGGTGCCAAGAAAGTTCCACCACCTCAGCCTTCTACCCTCCTGCCCATTTTTGCTACGCTATTTTTATAGCAAACAGTGCTGAAACTTAGTGGCATCCAAAAAGTGTCTGCTATACTAAATTAGTGTCCCACTGGTGCTAAGCAAGTTCCACCACCTCAGCCTTCTACCTTCCTGCCCATTTTTGCTATGCTATTTTTATAGCAAACAGTGCTGAAACTTAGTGGCATCCAAAAAGTGTCATCTATACTAAATTAGTGTCCCACTGGAGCCAAGCAAGTTCCACCACCTCTGCCTTCTACCCTCCTTCCCATTTTTGCTATTCTACTTTTATAGCAAACAGTGCTGAAACTTAGTGGCATCCAAAAAGTGTCTGCTATACTAAATTAGTGTCCCACTGGTGCCAAGCAAGTTCCACCACCTCTGCCTTCTACCCTCCTGCCCATTTTTGCTACGCTATTTTTATAGCAAACAGTGCTGAAACTTAGTGGCATCCATAAAGTGTCTGCTATACTAAATTAGTGTCCCACTGGTGCCAAGCAAGTTCCACCACCTCAGCCTTCTACCCTAATGCCTATTTTTGCTACGCTATTTTTATAGCAAACAGTGCTGAAACTTAGTGGCATCCAAAAAGTGTCTGCTATACTAAATTAGTGTCCCACTTGTGCCAAGCAAGTTCCACCACCTCTACCTTCTACCCTCCTGCCCTTTTTTGCTACGCTATTCTTATAGCAAACCGTGCTGAAACTTAGTGGCATCCAAAAAGTGTCTGCTATACTAAATTAGTGTCCCACTGGTGCCAAGCAAGTTCCACCACCTCTGCCTTCTACCCTCCTGCCCATTTTTGCTACGCTATTTTTATAGCAAACAGTGCTGAAACTTAGTGGCATCCAAAAAGTGTCTGCTATACTAAATTAGTGTCCCTCTGGTGCCAAGGAAGTTCCACCACCTCAGCCTTCTACCCTAATGCCTATTTTTGCTATGCTATTCTTATAGCAAACAGTGCGGAAACTTAGTGGCATCCAAAAAGTGTCTGCTATACTAAATTAGTGTCCCACTGGTGCCAACCAAGTTCCACAACCTCTGCCTTCTACCCTCCTGCCCATTTTTGCTACGCTATTTTTATAGCAAACAGTGCTGAAACTTAGTGGCATCCATTAAGTGTCTGCTATACTAAATTAGTGTCCCACTGGTGCCAAGCAAGTTCCACCACCTCAGCCTTCTACCCATATGTCCATTTTTGCTACGCTATTTTTATAGCATACAGTGCTGAAACTTAGTGGCATCCAAAAAGTGTCTGCTATACTAAATTAGTGTCCCACTGGTGCAAAGCAAGTTCCACCACCTCTGCCTTCTACCCTCCTGCCCATTTTTGCTACGCTATTTTTATAGCAAACCGTGCTGAAACTTAGTGGCATCCAAAAAGTGTCTGCTATACTAAATTAGTGTCCCACTGGTGCCAAGCAAGTTCCACCACCTCTGTCTTCTACCCTAATGCCCATTTTTGCTACGCTATTTTTATAGCAAACAGTGCTGAAACTTAGTGGCATCCAAAAAGTGTCTGCTATATTAAATTAGTGTCCCTCTGGTGCCAAGGAAGTTCCACCACCTCATCCTTCTACCCTAATGCCTATTTTTGCAATGCTATTCTTATAGCAAACAGTGCTGAAACTTAGTGGCATCCAAAAAGTGTCTGCTATACTAAATTAGTGTCCAACTGGTGCCAACCAAGTTCCACCACCTCTGCCTTCTACCCTCCTGCCCATTTTTGCTACGCTATTTTTATAGCAAACAGTGCTGAAACTTAGTGGCATCCATAAAGTGTCTGCTATACTAAATTACTGTCCCACTGGTGCCAAGCAAGTTCCACCACCTCAGCCTTCTACCCATATGTTCATTTTTGCTACGCTATTTTTATAGCATACAGTGCTGAAACTTAGGGGCATCCAAAAAGTGTCTGCTATACTAAATTAGTGTCCCACTGGTGCCAAGCAAGATCCTCCACCTCAGCCTTCTATCCTCCTGCACATTTTTGTTACGCTATTTTTATAACAAACAGTACTGAAACTTAGTGGCATCCAAAAAGTGTCTGCTATACTAAATTAGTGTCCCACTGGTGCCAAGCAAGTTCCACCACCTCAGCCTCCTACCCTCCTGCCCATTTTTGCTATGCTATTTTTATAGCAAACAGTGCTGAAACTTAGTGGCATCCAAAAAGTGTCAGCTATACTAAATTAGTGTCCCACTGGAGCCAAGCAAGTTCCAACACCTCAGCCTTCTACCCTCCTGCACATTGTTGCTACGCTATTTTTATAACAAACAGTGTTGAAACTTAATGGCATCCAAAAAGTGTCTGCTATACTAAATTAGTGTCCCACTGGTGCCAAGCAAGTTCCACCACCTCTGCCTTCTACCCTCCTACCCATTTTTGCTACGCTATTTTTATAGCAAATAGTGCTGAAACTTAGTGGCATCCAGAAAGTGTCTGCTATACTAAATTAGTGTCCCACTGGTGCCAAGCAAGTTCCACCACCTCAGCCTTCTACCCATATGTTCATTTTTGCTACGCTATTTTTATAGCATTCAGTGCTGAAACTTAGTGGCATCCAAAAAGTGTCTGCTATACTAAATTAGTGTCCCACTGGTGCGAAGCAAGTTGCACCACCTCTGCCTTCTACCCTACTGCCCATTTTTGCTATGCTATTTTTATAGCAAACCGTGCTGAAACTTAGTGGCATCCAAAAAGTGTCTGCTATACTAAATTAGTGTCCCACTGGTGCCAAGCAAGTTCCACCACCTCTGTCTTCTGCCCTAATGCCTATTTTTGCTACGCTATTTTTATAACAAACAGTGCTGAAACTTAGTGGCATCCAAAAAGTGTCTGCTATACTAAATTAGTGTCCCACTGGTGCCAAGCAAGTTCCACCACCTCTGCCTTCTACCCTCCTGCCCATTTTTGCTACGCTATTTTTATAGCAAACAGTGCTGAAACTTAGTGGCATCCAAAAAGTGTCTGCTATACTAAATTAGTGTCCCTCTGGTGCCAAGGAAGTTCCACCACCTCATCCTTCTACCCTAACGCCTATTTTTGCAATGCTATTCTTATAGCAAACAGTGCTGAAACTTAGTGGCATCCAAAAAGTGTCTGATATACTAAATTAGTGTCCCACTGGTGCCAAGCAAGTTCCACCACCTCTGCCTTCTACCCATATGTTCATTTTTGCTACGCTATTTTTATAGCATACAGTGCTGAAACTTAGTGGCATCCAAAAAGTGTCTGCTATACTAAATTAGTGTCCCACTGGTGCCAAGCAAGTTCCACCACCTCTGCTTTCTACCCTCCTGCCCATTTTTGCTACGCTATTTTTATAGCAAACCGTGCTGAAACTTAGTGGCATCCAAAAAGTGTCTGCTATACTAAATTAGTGTCCCACTGGTGCCAAGCAAGTTCCACCACCTCTGTCTTCTACCCTAATGCCTATTTTTGCTACGCTATTTTTATAGCAAACAGTGCTGAAACTTAGTGGCATCCAAAAAGTGTCTGCTATACTAAATTAGTGTCCAACTGGTGCCAACCAAGTTCCACCACCTCTGCCTTCTACCCTCCTGCCCATTTTTGCTACGCTATTTTTATAGCAAACAGTGCTGAAACTTAGTGGCATCCATAAAGTGTCTACTGTACTAAATTACTGTACCACTGGGGCCAAGCATGTTCCACCACCTCAGCCTTCTACCCATATGTTCATTTTTGCTACGCTATTTTTATAGCATACAGTGCTGAAACTTAGTGGCATCCAAAAAGTGTCTGCTATACTAAATTAGTGTCCCACTGGTGCCAAGCAAGTTCCACCACCTCAGCCTTCTACCCTCCTGCCCATTTTTGCTACGCTATTTTTATAGCTAACAGTGCTGAAACTTAGTGGCATCCAAAAAGTGTCTGCTATACTAAATTAGTGTCCCACTGGAGCCAAGCAAGTTCCACCACCTCAGCCTTCTACCCTCCTGCACATTGTTGCTACGCTATTTTTATAGCAAACAGTGCTGAAACTTAGTGGCATCCAAAAAGTGTCTGCTATACTAAATTAGTGTCCCACTGGTGCCAAGCAAGTTCCACCTCCTCTGCCTTCTACCTTCCTGCCCATTTTTGCTACGCTATTTTTATAGCAAACAGTGCTGAAACTTAGTGGCATCCAAAAAGTGTCTGCTATACTAAATTAGTGTCCCACTGGTGCCAAGCAAGTTCCACCACCTCAGCCTTCTACCCTAATGCCTATTTTTGCTACGCTATTTTTTATTGCAAAGAGTGCTGAAACTTAGTGGCATTCGTAAAGTGTCTGCTATACTAAATTAGTGTCCCACTGGTGCCAAACAAGTTCCACCACCTCAGCCTTCTACCCATATGTTCATTTTTGCTATGCTATTTTTATAGCAAACAGTGCTGAAACTTAGTGGCATTCAAAAAGTGTCTGCTATACTAAATTAGTGTCCCACTGGTGCCAAACAAGTTCCACCACCTCAGCCTTCTACCCATATGTTCATTTTTGCTACGCTATTTTTATAGCAAACAGTGCTGAAACTTAGTGGCATCCATAAAGTGTCTGCTATACTAAATTAGTGTCCCACTGGTGCCAAGCAAGTTCCACCACCTCAGCCTTCTATCCTCCTGCCCATTTTTGCTACGCTATTTTTATAGCAAACAGTGCTGAAACTTAGTGGCTGTTACGACCGGGTGGTGGAAGCACTGGACCGTACACCGATTTCCCCTGAGGAGGCAGCCAGGCCGGTCACCCCGCCAGAGGGTCCTGATGCACGGCAGCCGAAGCACTATAGGTAGCTGGACAGTCCGTAGAGGAGCAGGAAAGGTAGATGGCGCTGAGCACACGAAGTTCAGGACGGTAGCCCGGGTGACGAAGCTCAGGGTCCGAGGCCGGGTTGTAGGGTCAGGCGGGATCCGGAACCTGCTGAGCGATGGAACGGGTCACCGAACGGAGCCAGAGACTGGAGACTGGCGGAGCTGCAGAGGTGGTGGGACATCCGCCGAAGTCACCGTCAGGGTCCAGGGATGGACTTGATTCGGAGCGGCTGGCGTGGCAGGGCAGGCTCTACGAGACAGGACAGGGTTAATACAAGGCAAAGCACAGGGCAAAGCAATACGGGGACCTGAACACTAGCTTGCTAAACACGTAGAACAGGCCCCGCCCACCAGGAAAGTGAATCTTAATATACCCTGTACCTGTCTATGCAATTTCCTGTTTCTAGGTGCTGGCCCTTTAAGAAAGGGTCAATGACCGCGCGCGCGCCCTAATGCGCATGCGCGAGGCCCGAGTACCAGAAGCCAGTCCAGGGAGCGGTGCAGAGGAAGCAGGGGTGCCCGGCTGGGAGTCCCACGTCGCAGAGGAGCGCCGGGAGCGGGGAGCTGGACGCATGGAGGCCGCAGGCGGGGAAGAGGAGGCCGGGACCGGAGTGGTGAGCAGGGGACGCTGCCGGGGAGCGGGGAGCGGGCGACGGAGACCGGAGAGCGGGACCAGGGGACCGGGAAGCGTGACAGTACCCCCTCCCCCACGCCCCCCTCCCCGCAAGCGGGACAGGAAGGCACGAATCAGAGGAGTGCCAACATTCTCCCGGGGTTCCCAGGACCGATCCTCGGGACCATAACCCGCCCAGTCTACCAGGAAGTATTGCCGACCTCGCACGGTCTTCATGGCCACGATATCCCTCACCGCATAGATGTCATCGTCAGCAATAGGAGGGGGAGCAGTACCGACCTCAGCGGAGAAGGGACCAAGGACAACAGGCTTGAGTAAGGAGACATGGAAGGAGTTGGGTATCCGCATCGTGGCCGGGAGCTGCAGCTTGTAGGAGACTGCATTGATCTTGCTGATGATCTTAAACGGCCCGATGTAGCGAGGACCCAACTTGTACGAGGGTAACTTCAATCGGACATATCTGGATGCAAGCCAGACCAGATCACCTGGGGAGAAACACGGGGAATCCAGGCGCCTCTTGTCCGCATGTCTCTTCATCCGCAATGAAGCACGTTCTAGGGATGACTTGACAGAGTTCCATATAGCTGAGAAGTCCCGAACCAGAGCATCTGCTGCGGGGACGTCGTAAGCCGAGGATACTGGCAACGGGACAGAAGGCTGCAGTCCATCAACGATCTGAAAGGGAGAGCTGGTGGTGGACTCACTGATGTGCTGGTTATGGGAGAATTCAGCCCAAGGTAGGAGCGTGGACCAAACGTCATGATGGACGTTGACGTAGTGGCGCAGGAAGGAGGTCAGGATCTGATTGACCCGTTCCACTTGGCCATTCGACTGAGGATGGTAGGCCGAAGAAAAGTCCAAGGACACTCCCAGATGTTTGCAGAGGGCCCCCCAGAAATGCAAGGTAAACTGAGATCCTCTGTCGGACACTATGTGTGCGGGGAAGCCATGCAATCGGAATATGTGCTGTATGAAGGAGTCAGCTAGCTCCTGGGCAGAGGGCAGCCCTGCCATGGGAACGAAGTGGGCCATCTTTGAGAAGCGATCCACCACAACCGATATGACCGTATGTCCGGAGGATAAGGGTAAGTCCGTAATGAAGTCCATTGCGATATGTTGCCACGGAACGGAAGGAATGGGCAAAGGCAGAAGACGTCCATAGGGTAGGTGCTTGGGTGTCTTGTTTCGGGCACAGGATGGACAGGCTGAGACGAAGGTTGCGACGTCTTTACGGAGGGACGGCCACCAGTAGTGACGGACAATCGTACTCCAAGTCTTCTTCTGACCAGCATGGCCGGCGATCTTAGAAGCATGGCCCCAGTGCAGGACTCTCTGTCTGTCAGTATCTGAGACATAGGTTTTCCCAAGGGGTATCTGAGTTAGAGCGACAGGAGTCACCGTAATGACTTTACTGGGGTTGATGATGGGCTGGTATGTCTCCTCCTCCAACTCCACGGGCACGAAGGATCTGGAAAAGCGTCTGCCCGCACGTTCTTATCCGCAGGCCGAAAATGGAGTTGGAAATCAAATCGAGCAAAAAACAAGGACCAGCGGGCTTGCCGTGGGTTCAGTCTTTGGGCAGACCGCAGGTACTCCAGATTCTTGTGGTCCGTGTATATGATTACAGGGTATACAGCTCCCTCCAAGAGGTAGCGCCATTCCTCCAAGGCCAGCTTCACGGCCAGTAGCTCCCGATCCCCAATGGTGTAGTTGCGTTCGGGTGCCGAGAAGCTCTTGGAGAAGAATCCACAAGTGACCATCTTTCCGGAGGGGGAGTTCTGCATCAACACTGCCCCGGCTCCTGAGGAGGAGGCATCCACCTCTAAGGTGAACTATCGGTTCAATTCAGGGCGATGGAGAACCGGGGAAGAAGCAAACGCCTGTTTCAAGGAGCAGAACGCGGCATCGGCCGCCGGGGGCCAGTCCTTAGGATTAGCTCCTTTCTTAGTCAAGGCAGAGAGAGGTGCAGTCAAGGCAGAGAAACGCGGGATGAATTGACGGTAGTAGTTCGCAAAGCCGAGAAAGCGTTGGATAGCCTTCAGTCCGGAAGGAGGAGGCCAGTTGATGATGGCAGACACTTTCTCTGGGTCCATCTGCAGGCCAGTGTCCGAGATTACATAACCCAGGAAGGGAAGAGACGACTTTTCAAAGATGCATTTCTCGTACTTGGCGTACAGACGATTCTCTCTAAGCCTCTGGAGAACTAGCTGCACGTTCTCTCGGTGGGTTTGTAGATCCGGAGAGAAGACCAGGATGTCGTCCAGATACACCACGACACAGACATAGAGGAGATCTCTGAACACGTCGTTCACCAGTTCTTGGAAGACTGCCGGAGCATTACACAGACCAAAGGGCATGACACAATACTCGTAGTGCCCATCCCGAGTGTTGAATGCGGTTTTCCATTCGTCTCCAGAGCGAATGCGAACCAGGTTATAGGCCCCACGGAGGTCCAACTTGGTGAATACACGGGCGCCTCGGAGCCGATCGAATAGTTCGGGGATAAGCGGCAGAGGGTATTTGTTTTTTACGGTGATCTGGTTTAATCCCCGGTAGTCAATGCAAGGGCGCAGATCACCTTCCTTCTTCTTGACGAAGAAAAACCCTGCTCCGGCAGGGGACGAGGACCTCCGAATGAACCCCTTAGCCAGACTCTCGGTGATATAGGCAGACATAGCGCGTGTTTCAGCAGGGGACAAGGGGTATATCCGTCCTCGAGGAGGCGTAGTTCCTGGCAGTAACTCGATGGCACAGTCGTAGGGACGATGAGGCGGTAGTACCTCTGACTCCTTTTTATGAAACACGTCCGTGAAGGACCAGTAGGCAGAAGGCAGTCCTGGTAGAGACTCTGGAACCGGAGGGCGTCGGACGGGCTGGATGAATTTCAGACATCTCTCGTGACACGAGGAGCCCCATCGGGTGATTTCACCTGTACTCCAGCTGACCGATGGTTCGTGTGTCCGTAACCATGGGAGTCCCAGCAGGATCTGATGAGACATGCGCGGGAGGGCGTAGAAGGTGATCTTCTCGGTGTGCAGAGCACCGATCCGTACTTTCACAGGCTTGGTGATCAGTGAGACGGTGTCAGAGAGGGGTTTCCCATCAACAGAGGCGATCACCAGCGGTTTCTCTAGTGGGAGGACAGGCACCTGGTACTTATCCACAGTGGCCTGCTGGATGAAGTTGCCTGCTGCTCCGGAATCGAGATACGCCTCTGCCGTGAACCGGGTCTCTTCTGTAGTGATTTGAATAGTCCAGGTAACGGAGTCTGAGAGAGTTCCAGCACCTAAGGTGGCCTCTCCTACTAAGCCTAGGCTTTGGAGTTTCCCGGCTTCTCGGGACAAGAGCGTAGCAGGTGTGTGCCATCACCGCAGTAGAAGCAGAGACCCTTTGCTAGTCGTTCTGCTCGGCGTTGCTCCTACTGCCTCAGGCGGTCAATCTGCATGGGCTCGGAGGTAGACGCGCCAGGTGACGCCAACTGGGGAGCAATGGACTTCTGTGGTGGGGAGGAGTGCCGTATTGGACGCCTCTCGCGGGACACTTCTTTGGATCGTTCCTGAAAGCGAAGATCCACTCGAGTCGCTAGGGCAATCAGGGCATCCAGGGTGGACGGCACGTCACGACCAGCCAGCTCATCTTTAATACGACCCGAGAGTCCCTCCCAGAAGGCGGCGGTTAGGGCCTCATTGTTCCACCCGAGTTCCAAAGCCAAGGTGCGAAAACGAATGGCATATTGGCCCACCGTCAGAGTCCCCTGACGTAGCCGGAGGAGGGATGAGGCAGACGCGGAGACGCGTCCGGGCTCGTCAAAGGTGCCACGAAATGCCTGCAGGAATTCCTGGATGTTGGTGGTTACCGGATCCTCCTTCTCCCACAAGGGGTTCATCCAGGCCAGTGCCTCTCCCTCTAGATGGGACATCATGAACGTGACCTTGGCTTGGTCAGAGGCAAAAAGGTGCGGCAGCAGCTTGAAATGGAGAGAGCATTGATTGATGAATCCCCTGCAGGTCTTGGGATCTCCGGCGTACCGGGGTGGTGAGGCCAAACGAAGTTTGGAAGCATCCGAGGAGGCTGCCATGGGAGCTGTGGCCGTGGATTGTACAGTGGAAACCTGAGATGCCAAAGATGTGGCCGTCGCTTGTAGCGTGTTCAGGCGGGTATCCACAGAAGACATGAAGGTCAGCATGCGGGTCTGGGTCTCGCGCTGGCGTACGAGTTCCTGCTGCAAGGCCACTAGTGCTTCGGCGGGATCCATGGCCTGTTCTAGCTGTTACGACCGGGTGGTGGAAGCACTGGACCGTACACCGATTTCCCCTGAGGAGGCAGCCAGGCCGGTCACCCCGCCAGAGGGTCCTGATGCACGGCAGCCGAAGCACTATAGGTAGTTGGACAGTCCGTAGAGGAGCAGGAAAGGTGGATGGCGCTGAGCACACGAAGTTCAGGACGGTAGCCCGGGTGACGAAGCTCAGGGTCCGAGGCCGGGTTGTAGGGTCAGGCGGGATCCGGAACCTGCTGAGCGATGGAACGGGTCACCGAACGGAGCCAGGGACTGGAGACTGGCGGAGCTGCAGAGGTGGTGGGACATCCGCCGAAGTCACCGTCAGGGTCCAGGAATGGACTTGGTTCGGAGCGGCTGGCGTGGCAGGGCAGGCTCTACGAGACAGGACAGGGTTAATACAAGGCAAAGCACAGGGCAAAGCAATACGGGGACCTGAACACTAGCTTGCTAAACACGTAGAACAGGCCCCGCCCACCAGGAAAGTGAATCTTAATATACCCTGTACCTGTCTATGCAATTTCCTGTTTCTAGGTGCTGGCCCTTTAAGAAAGGGTCAATGACCGCGCACGTCCTAATGCACATGCGCGAGGCCCGAGTACCAGAAGCCAGTCCAGGGAGCGGTGCAGAGGAAGCAGGGGTGCCCGGCTGGGAGTCCCACGTCGCAGAGGAGCGCCGGGAGCGGGGAGCTGGACGCATGGAGGCCGCAGGCAGGGAAGAGGAGGCCGGAACCGGAGTGGTGAGCAGGGGACGCCGCCGGGGAGCGGGGAGCGGGCCACGGGGACCGGGAAGCGTGACAGTGTCATCCAAAAAGTGTCTGTTATACTAAATTAGTGTCCCACTGGTGCCAACCAAGTTCCACCACCTCTGCCTTCTACCCTCCTGCCCATTTTTGCTACGCTATTTTTATAGCAAACCGTGCTGAAACTTAGTGGCATCCAAAAAGTGTCTGCTATACTAAATTAGTGTCCCACTGGTGCCAAGCAAGTTCCACCACCTCAGCCTTCTACCCATATGTTCATTTTTGCTACGCTATTTTTATAGCAAACAGTGCTGAAACTTAGTGGCATCCAAAAAGTGTCTGCTATACTAAATTAGTGTCCCACTGGTGCCAAGCAAGTTCCACCACCTCAGCCTTTAACCCTCCTGCACATTTTTGTTACACTATTTTTATAACAAACAGTGCTGAAACTTAGTGGCATCCAAAAAGTGTCTGCTATACTAAATTAGTACAAAAAACAGGAGGAAGGGGAGTATATATGCAAATATGAAAATTCTTTATTAAAGTGTCAGCTCTTTGTGCAAATAAAATAGCGTAGCAAAAATGTGCAGGAGGGTAGAAGGCTGAGGTGGTGGAACTTGCACCAGTGGGACACTAATTTAGTATATTATGAGATTAATTACCAATAGAAGAGCCATGAGGTAGACCACGCTGCCGGCATATGTATACCAGCAGCGTGTATGCACTACTCACATTTACCACAAAAAAACAGGAGGAAGGCGAGTATATATGCAAATATAAAAATTCTTTATTAATTAGAAAGGTGCACACATAAACAAAGCAGTTGATCAAAATTTTAAAACAACTACCAGTTAATCATGGGGGCATATGACATTGAAAACAGTGGGGTATTTACTATCTGTCACGGATAGCCGTGGGAGGGATGACACAGACCACAAGGGAGGAGTATATAGTAATTTAGCAAAACATGATGCAGAAATATGATAATATATTATCTGTCTGTCTCAAATAGCCGTGAGAGAGGTGACACAAACCAAAAAAAGGGGAAAATGGTATGTAGTAAATTGGCAAAATTAGAGGCAGGGATGTAATGAAATATTTTCTATCTGTCTCCAGTAGCCGTGGGAGAGATGACAATAAGCCACACAAATGGTAATTGGCAGGGCGTGAGACAGAGGCGTAATGATATGGTCAAACTCCACCTGTCTATATGATAAGGTTTGAAGGCACCCATATAGCCAGAAGGATCCCAGATTAACAAATACAAATAAAATACTGCACGGTAAATTTCATGTGATGAATTTATCAAAAAAGTGTGGGACCACAAACTGACCGGGTGCAACAAGAGGGGTAAATCTCCGGTCAACTCAAAGGGAGTTGTCTGAGGAGACCGGAGTATCAGGGGAAATAAACCACAATCATTAGCATATCAAAAACATTATGCATGCTTTAGAAAGAGTCATGAAATGCAAATTAATATAAAAGTCCTAAATTGACAGGTATGATACCACAAAGATCCCTAAGTGCATCATAGCAGCATATAAGTAAAGTTAAAGTGCAAGTGCATTTAAACTAGGCTCAGGTCCGAGTGGCATCATGCATATGGAATCCACAAGTAATCATAAAGTGCTATGGTCAAAATGTGACAGAGGAAGAAAACTGAAACATGTTCAATACCAAATGTACATACCCAAAGGGGAGCAGGATCACCACCAATGCGCGTTTCGCGGAGGTACTATTGCTTTCTCAAGGAGGGTTTCCTCATTTTGACCGTAGCACTTTATGATTACTTGTGCATTCCATATGCATGATGCCACTCGGACCTGAGCCTAGTTTAAATGCACTTGCACTTTAACTTTACTTATATGCTGCTATGATGGACTTAGGGATCTTTGTGGTATCATACCTGTCAATTTAGGCCTTTTATATTAATTTGCATTTCATTACTCTTTCTAAAGCATGCATAATGTTTTTGATATGCTAATGATTGTGGTTTAACTCCCCTGATACTCCAGTCTCCTCAGACAACTCCCTTTGAGTTGACTGGAGATTTACCCCTCTTGTTGCACCCGGTCAGTTTGTGGTCCCACACTTTTTTGATAAATTCACCACATGAAATTTGCCGTGCAGTATTTTATTTGTATTTGTTAATCTGGGATCCTTCTGGCTATACGGGTGCCTTCACACCTTATCATATAGACAGGTGAAGTTTGACCATATCATTACGCCTCTGTCTCACGCCCTGCCAATTACCATTTGTGTGGCTTACTGTCACCTCTCCCACGGCTACTGGAGACAGATAGAAAATATTTCATTACATGCCTGCCTCATATTTTGCCAATTTACTACATACCATTTTCCCCTTTTTTGGTTTGTGTCACCTCTCTCACGGCTATTTGAGACAGACAGATAATATATTATCATATTTCTGCCTCATGTTTTGCTAAATTACTATATACTCCTCCCTTGTGGTCTGTGTCACCTCTCCCATGGCTATCCGTGACAGATAGTAAACACCCCACTGTTTTCAATGCCATATGCCCCCATGATTAACTGGTAGTTGTTTTTAAATTTTGATCAATTGCTGTTGTTTATGTGTGCACCTTTCTAATTAATAAAGAATTTTCATATTTGCATATATACTCGCCTTCCTCCTGTTTTTTTGTGGTAAATGTGAGTAGTGCCTACACGCTGCTGGTATACATATGCCGGCAGCGTGGTCTACCTCATGGCTCTTCTATTGGGAATTAATCTCATAATATACTAAATTAGTGTCCCACTGGTGCAAGTTCCACCACCTCAGCCTTCTACCCTCCTGCACATTTTTGCTACGCTATTTTATTTGCACAAAGAGCTGACACTTTTTCTGCCATCCTAAAAGTGTTTGGAATACTAAGTTAGTGTTCCTTTGCTGACAAGCAAGGTACACCACATGTGCATTCTACACTCCTCCATTTCTGCTACGCAATTATAAATTGCAGGTAGTCCAGCCAATCTGGGACGAAGGTGAAGACGTGGATATAATGTTGCATTCATCCAATGGTGGTACTCTCGATGTCTGACAGAGCTCAACAATACCATCCACTCCACTTCCAAAACAAGTGACGACCTGCCAATCACACTCCCTGTTGCGGGTAAAGGGGTGGAAGTTCAGCGTGAAAAAGCATGTGTGACTGCTGTCTCCACAGTCACAGAGAGTGAAGAGCATGCACTTGATGGGGCAGGCGGTGGTTGCACAGCCCCGCTAAGCCGCATTGTAGCACAGTGAAATTCCCATTGCGACTTATGCTTCATTTAAAGTCGTGTACAGGATGGGCTCCCCAGTATGCAGCAAAACCACGCAACAGGAAAAGGTCTCTAGGCAGTTGGGTTGATAAATGATTGTTTAACTTTCCCAAAACAAACAATAAGAACCATGCATAAAACTGAAAGAATAGAACAATCTATTCAGTTGCCTACTACCTGGTAATCCCTCTGCGTAGCAGGAGTAATTTTGTGTGTGTGTGTGTGTGTGTGTGTGTGTGAGTGTGTGTTCGAACACGACTTACCAGTGGCTTATCACAAGAGCTTACAACTTATCTACCTAAACATAGTCAAAACCCATTACCCCCCTGAATACCCTTGTTAGCTGAAGCTTTACAGATAAGGAAGATTATAACAGTGTGAATGCAAACCACACAGCTCAGCAACACAGTCCTGGAAATCTTGTAAATCAACAGTCAATGCAAACATCTGTTGATGTCCCTCTATGATTTAAACTGTAAGTGACAATTTGACAGTGCAGAGGCAGCAGGTATTGTCTATATAGTCGGCCTACCCAGAACAGATATGTGTTTTGCTAATAAAACAAAGTGTTGTGTGCACGCATTACTGTCTGGGCCCAGTCTACCGTACCCGGGAACTGTGGTGTCCAGTTGCCATAAATACAGACTTTACGCTCCTCTCACGGTAAACAGTATAGAGAGCACTGGAAGAATGTCGGTCTGTGGCACAGGATGGTGCTCACAGGCATTACGGTCCTCCTCACCAAACTAAAACACGACTCCCCTCACAATTGACCGAAGTGTTTCCGCTGTGGCTCCTTGCTGTAACACACACCTTTAGCTTTTCCTTCTGTTCATAGACAGCATCTCCAAGTCCACAGCCGAAGACCGTTTTGCTATTGCTATAGTGACCAAACAGACAAAGGCAGATGCAAAAAACAGCAGCCCCTTGTGTGTAGTCTGCAACAATGCATGCAATGAACGGCAAATAAGCATGTTGCATTGACAGTTGATAAAGCTGAGCAATACACCCTCACTCTATCAATTCATATCCACGTGACACTTCATGGACAAAGTACTCAAAGTTATGACTTTTTTCCTTCTACTTAGAGATTGTTGACAAATCTTACAGATTACATGAATTGGGTGATTCTTTGCGATGTCAAAAAACGCCTCAGGCTAGGCAAGGCTTAGAGCCCATGCCACCTGCATAGCCAACACGACTTCTGCTCAGAGGCAGAGTTGTGGACAAGGATTCAGTTGTTGACGTGCTTCCAGTACTTTGTCTCTGTCCAGGAAGACGCAACGCAACCTCATCGTCAGTAGCATCCTCCTCCACCTCCTCTGCTGACATTATCGACTGGGTGACTTTGGTTTGACAGTAAGTGGGGTCTCCAATCTCATCATCATCCTGTGTGTTTTCATTCCCCTCGTCCTGAGTCCTCCGAGACAACCTCTTCCTGCCTTGACCGAATAGTAAAGTTGTTGTTCCAATCAGGTATCTGAGTATCCTCAGCATGTTCCCCATTGTCTCCACCAGGAGGATTTACAGTTTGTGAATGAGGGTGTACATTATGCTCAGAACCTTCTTCATCGGGGCCTGGATCCGACTCACAAAGCTTCAGGGCATCTGTGCAGATCATTTCCCCTATCTTCTGGAACTCGCTGCCTCAACACGTCAGATTATCTGCTACACCCGCAAGCTTCAAACGGAACCTGAAAACTCATCTGTTCAGAAATGACTATAACCTTCAATGACACCACCACCGTGCGTAGCTACTACCCAATCTACACCCCACCTACTGTCTCCTCCCAAAATCCTTTAGAATGTATTCCCGCAAGGGCAGGGCCCTCTTCCCTCTGTACCAGTCTGTCTATTGTTACTTGGATATGTATTCTATATGTAACCCCCTTCTCATGTACAGCACCATGGAATCAATGGTGCTCTATAAAAAAAAATAATAATAATAATAATAACTTCCTTGTCTGTACTCACTGCAGCTTTGGAGCAGATCTCTGATTCCCAGGCTATAGTGTGACTGAACAGCTCTGCAAACTCAACCATCTCTGTTACTCCACACTCATCAGGGCTGGTGGAAACTTGAGAGTTGTTAGGAAGCAAGTGCGATTGGGTTGACACCACAGAGGCATTTAGTATTTGGGATATTGAACTTGAGGTGGAGGAGAGGCCACTTTGTGGAGCACTTGAGATCCATTGAAGCAGCTGCTCTTTTGGTGCCTCATCTACATTTGTTAGCGATGGTCGTGTCCATGAAAAAAGTGATCATAGATTATCCACGGGAAGAAGTACACCTGTTATTTTGGCTGCTATTTATTGTTATGAATCGGTGCCGCCGTAAACGCAAGCAGCCTGCTGCGATTCCAGTTGCGCCCAGGCGTCAGCTGCCATTTTAGGCTGTGCCTCGGGTTGTACAGCTAGCTGGTTTATCCTCCACGTCTAAGTGTGGAGAGGCGGCTAGTTCGCATGCGTGTGCCGATTTACCCCAGCCACAGCCTAAGGCGGGCTTTGCACACTACGACATCGCAGGTGCGATGTCGGTGGGGTCAAATTGAAAATGACGCACTTCCGGCATCGCATGCGACATCGTAGTGTGTAAAGGCTCGATGATACGATTAACGAGCGCAAAAGCGTCGTAATCGTATCATCGGTGCAGCGTCGGCGTAATCCATGATTATGCTGACGCGACAGTCCAATGTTGTTCCTCGCTCCTGCGGCAGCACACATCGCTGTGTGTGAAGCCGCAGGAGCGAGGAACATCTGCTACCGGCGTCACCGCGGCTCCCGTAGGATATGCGGAAGGAAGGAGATGGGCGGGATGTTTACATCCCACTCATCTCCGCCCCTCCGCTCTGATTGGCCGCCTGGCGTGTGACGTCGCTATGACGCCGCACGACCCGCCCCCTTAACAAGGAGGCGGGTCGCCGGCCAGAGCGATGGTCGCAGGACAGGTGAGTCCATGTGAAGCTGCCGTAGCGATAATGTTCGCTACGGCAGCTATCAGAAGGAAATCGCTGCTGCAATGGGGGCGGGTACTATCGCGCTCGGCATCGCAGCATCGGCCTGCGATGTCGCAGCGTGCAAAGTACCCCTAAGTCCAGTGTTTCGCCCAGTGAGTATGCTCAGCCTGACTGTGCCATTCCTGAGGCAAAGTCCTCAGTTTGGGCTACAGCGCACGCTCCCACACTTATTGCGAAAAACCTCTTTGCACAGGTACTTGGACTCCGTGCCGTGTCTACTAACTCCTGTTGTGCCTAGACAGCGTGCAGATAGACATTGTTCTGAGACTGTTGTTCATGCTACTGAGCATGCTCAGGCACTTACTGAATCAGAGGCTAGGTCCGGTAATGAACTCTTTGGCCCTGTCCCTGACGTGGCAGGCCCATATAGACCACAGGGCATCAGGTGTCCTGACAATGTGGCCAGACCACTCCGGACAGGCTTGCATAGGCCCGCCCCTATGACTTGTCACCTGATTATTGTTGATCAGACGATGACTGGTGAGGTGTTTGGGTCGTGGCTGCCATGAGGTCATCATTGAAGTGGCGGTTCCGAATAGGCCGCTAGTTATGCCACTCATGACGTGTCACTCTGCTTTTGTCTCCAGGAGGTGCATTGTGGTCCACCCTGGGTTGTGGCAGACCCAGGTTATAAAAGGGACTGGAGCCAACAAGGATGTGCGCAGTCTTCTATTATGCTCTGAAAGAGCACACCTCCATATGTTGAACCCATTGCGGCGTTAGGCCAGAGGTAGGCAGGGATAGGGCGTTGGTGCAGGCCGCCACCACAGTTGGTAATGCAGAACGGTTAAGACCAGCTCCTGTCCTACCAGTCCTGCTAGTGCAGCCCAGTGGCATTAACTGGGCTTCTACTGCTGATGCTACTGCTGTCCACAGGTGTGGCCCATACGCACACGGACAGCGTACCCAATGGCCCCTGTGTTGTTAACAGGGAGTTCCTGGGCTGGGTGTGTGTGTGGACCCTGTGACGCTCACAGGGATCCCAGTCTCCAGATTCGAGTGTCGTCTAACTCGGTTCAGGCTACTATTAGTTTCAGAGCCACCCAGCTCTGTATCCTCCACCTAACCTTCGAGTTGCCAACATCTCCTTTTCCATCTGGGAGCACGGTGGATCCCGACTGGCGATTGGGATATATACCACCTAATCCTAATCTGCCAGTCCCCCGTAACAGATGGTGTTTCTTCAGCAAATGTTACTGTTGCTTAACCACCACACCCACGGACACAAACTTTTTCCCCCTTTCCAACACACCTGTTCCCCTTTCCAACAGCATCTGTCCTTTTTCCACTCATTTTGCATATGACCAAATTTGCAACTCTGCAGGGACATCCTACTCAACGCTGTCTCTGCACAGCAGCCAGCCCTTGGTCCCTCAGATGTGGACAAGTAAAAGACCATTTCCTCCTAGCCATGACAAAGCGTTGAGATTCACTCTGTGCAGCACTGGTGTTTAGTGGAAAAGCAGATCTAAGATTGCGTACCACCTTCTGCTGATACTCCTGCATACGTGCGTCCCTTTCTATGGCAGGACTTATTTCGCCAAATTTTGTCTTGTACCAGGGATCTAACAGTGTGGCAACCCACTAGTCAGCATTACTTCGAATTCGGTCAATCCGAGGGTCATGTTGTAGGTAGTGCAGCAAGAAGGCGCTCATGTGTCTTGCGCATCCAGGAGGACCAAGTCCTTGCTGTGTTGGTGGCGGAGAGGTGAGTATCATGCCTCCTTCCTCTGCCCTCTCCCCCCAACCTCGCACAACCGAAATGTGAGCAAGCTCTCCCTCATCTGCTGAGTCTTCCATGCCCATCGCCAGTTCATTCTCCATTTCTTACTGGGCTCCTGCACCTTCCTTAACAGTTTTGCTGATACTATGCGCCCTTGTTAATCCCTCTCCCCCACCGTCCCATGCCTGCCGCCTTGGTGCCGCTGACCGTCTGGACCTTGTAGATCTTGTTATTCCTTCCGCATATGACTCCTCCTGTACTTCCTCCCCTTCCGCTTGTCCCACCACCTGACTCCGAATAATGTTTACAGTGTGCTCCAGCATGTAGATGACCGGAATTGTCATGCTGATAATGGCATCGCCAGTGCTAAACATCTTCGTCGACATTTGTAAACTGTGAAGAAGGGTGCATATTTCCTTGATCTGACACCACTCCAGCAGCGTGATCTGCTGCACCACATCTGGATCTAGGTAGCCAGGCTATACGTCATAACGTATTGCAGCAGGGGTCGGCGGGGCTGCCACAGACACTGCAACATGTGCAGATTCAAATTCCTGCATGTCAGTACATCGCATTTCAGGCGGTGAACGGGCAGACCAAAAGACTTCTGGAGCGATGCAAGTTGTTGAGCTGCTGGGTGTGAATGGTGGAAGTGAGCACATAGTAAGCGTGCCCGCTGCAGAAGACCATGTAGGCCGGGATGGTGGTTTAAAAATTGCTGGAGGACCAGGTTCAACATGTGACCCATACAAGGCACGTGTGTCACATTACCCTGACGGAGGGCCGCAGACAGGTTTGCATCATTGCCGCACACGGCTGTTAAGACACCACCGGAGTCCGCTCCATCAACTTGTACTCCGGTTGCCAGGTGACACCGTGTTCCTTTCGTGCATAGTGCTGATGATGGGAGAGGAGTCGATGCCAACGGCGCCGGTGGACGCAGGTTATGCTCACCCACTGGACTGCGTTACCTGGAGATATGCAGAACCACTGGCTGAATGTAGGTGGTGGGTGTCTCACAGATGAAGTACCATCATTCAGCTACAACCAATGGGAAGACCACACCCTTTTTTAGCACAGCCGGTCTGCTGATCACTGCCAGACATAGCTCTGAACCTCTGGTTCCTGTTCCGCCCAGTTCTGTTTTGTGATTCTGTGTGCTTGTTTCCTGACTACGTCTCCTGCCTGCTGTTTATGTACCTCGTTGCCCGATCCGCATTTTACCTCTGCTTGTTTTCTGATTAAGTCCTGGCCGTCCCATTCTGTTCCTGTTCCTCAATTCATGGTTTGACCCTGCCTGACTACTACCCTCCAGGACTGCAGCCTTCCACAGGTATTGATCGCCTTGGGCCCTGTGTAATTCCAAATCCCTTTATAGGGGTTAAAGGGTTTCAGGGTTCTGTGGGTCCTGGTTGGTGAGTGGCTTCCCTGTAGCCTATCCTTTACAGCCCGTCTGAGTGTGTGGATCCAGGCAGGCGTAACATTGTGCCCTCTGCAGAAGGCCATGTACGCCGGGATAGTGGTTTAAAAATTGCTGGACAACCAGGTTCAACACGTGAGCCACACAAGGCACATGTGTCACATTGTCATGGCGAAGGGCCGCACTCAAGTTTGCATCATTGTCGCACCTGGCCTTCCCTGGCTGCTGGTTGAGTGGAGACAACCATTGATGAAACTCGGTCTCACTCTCCAGAGCTTACCGTCCACAACTCCTCAGCGGTGTGACTCACATTTCCCAGACATTTCAAAGTAAAGAGTCGACCACCTGATGCCATTGAGCTCTGCTGCCAGCATAGTAAGGAGGTGTGTGGGATACCTTGTGCGCAGTTACAACGCGGGTGGCCTGACCACACAGGGTTTGGTCGGAGGTGTAGGACCCAGATGAGGTTGAGGAGGCAGAATCAGTGTAGGAACATCTACATACAGAGGAAGGACTGACACACAACTCGTGGGGATGACAAGACTTGTACAGCAGACCCTTCTCCATCTCTCCCCATAGTAACCCAGTGCCCAGTCAGACATGTAACGCCCCTGTCCATGCTTACTGGTCCAAGTATCTGTGGTGAAATGCACCCTGTCACACACACAGTTTCTCAAAGAAGCGGTGATGTTTTGTGCGAAATGCTGGTGTAGTGCGGGCACGCCTTTGTTGGAGAAGGAGTGGCGACTGGGCATCGGCTCTTGGGGCACTGCAATGGTCTCGAAAATCCTCTGTAAAAAAGTTTGGAAAAGCAGCATTTCGGTACCCAACCATCTGCAGATGCTGAAAGTCAACCTCTTAGGCATGTCATGCCCTTCGAAAATCATGTAAAACATAGCGAGGGGACTCCAACCACAATCTCCTTCATTTCCAAAAATTGGGCCCCACACACCACTTGACTGGCATCAGTTGTCCCCCAGTTGCAATCTTACAAAGATGCTTTGCATGAAGCACTCTCCAAAATACACCTGCCTTTCGCCTCTCCAGGATGACACAGGGGTAGAAAAGTCCTCTGTAATCCATGACTTGTTCATCTTGGTTCCTTTTTTCAAAAGCGAGGGGACTCCAACCACAGTCTTCCTCGTTTCCAAAAATTAGGCCCCACACACACCACTTGACTGGCATCAGTTGTCCCCCAGTTGCAATCTGACAAAGATGCTTTGCATGAAGCACTCTGCAAAATACACCTGCCTTTCGCCTCCCCAGGATGACAAAGTGGTAGAAAAGTCTTCTGTGATCCATGACTTGTTCATCTTGGTTCATTGTTTAAAAAGCGAGGGGACTCCAACCACAGTTTCCCTCGTTTCCAAAAATTTGGCCCCACACACACCACTTGACTGGCATCAGTTGTCCCCCAGTTGCAATCTTACAAAGTTGCTTTGCATGAAGCACTCTCAAAAATACACCTGCCTTTCACCTCCCCAGGATGACACAGGAGTAGAAAAGTCCTTGTGGATCCATGACTTGTTCATCTTGATGAACGTTAGTCTGTCCACATTGTCACTGGACATACGCGTGCACTTATCTGTCAGCACACACCCAGCAGCACTGAATACACGTTCCGAGAGAACGCTGGCTGCGGGACACGACAAGATCCCCAAGGCGTAAGTGGCAAGCTCAGGCAATTTATCCAGATTGGAAGCCTAGAATGAGCAAGGCTCAAGTTGCACAGTAATGGCATCGATGTTCACTTGCATATACTCATATATCTGTGTCTCCTCCTCTTTTTCCTCATCCAGCTGTTTAGTTTTCGCATGAGTATTTGTCCTTGTCACTTTCCCATGTGTTTGTGTTGTCTTGGGATTTGTTTGTCTCTTTTTGGACACCTTTGAGGGTGTTTTCTAGGTGTTTTTATGTGTTTGTGATTGCCTCCCATTGTTTTCTATGGGGTTCGAGAGGTTCGTCGAACGGCTCGCTGAACCGAACTCGAACGCGGCCTCCGTTTGACGAACCGAGTCAAACTCGAGCCTCCAGAGGTTCGCTCATCTCTACTCCTTACCTGCATCCACCGGCAATGCGGAAGGAAGGAGGTGGGCGGGATGTTACGTCCCGCTCATCTCCGTCCCTCCGCTTCTATTGATCAGCCGCTTAGTGACGCCGCAGTGACGTCGCTATGGCGCCAAATGCCCCTCCCCCTTGAGGGAGGGATTGTTCGGTGGTCATAGCGACGTCGCTGTCAAGGTATGTGCGTGTGACGCTGCCGTAGCGATAATGTTCGCTACGGCAGCGATCACCAAATGTCACACGAGCGACGGGGGTGGGTACTATCGCGCTCGACATCGCTAGTAATGTCACAGCGTGTAAAGCACCCTTAACTAGCTGTGGTCCTTGTGTATCTCAGTAGTTCTTGAAATACATACCACAAAAGTCAGATTGAGCTCTGAATCCAAGTCAGCTCCTTAAGGCCGCTTTACACGCTGCGATATCGGTACCGATATCGCTAGCGTGCGTACCCGCCCCATTGGTTGTGCTACATGGGCAAATCGCTGCCCGTGGCGCACAACATTGCGCGGACCCGTCACACTACTTACCTGCCTAGCGACGTCGCTGTGACCGGCAATCCGCCTCCTTTCTAAGAGGGCGGTTTGTTCAGCGTCACACCGACGTCACAGCAGCGTCACTGAACCGCCGCCCAATAGAAGCGGAGGGGCGGAGATGAGCGGGTAGTAAAAACCCGTCCAGCTCCTTCCTTCCTCATTGCTGGCGGGATGCAGATAAGGACAGGTTCCTCGGTCCTGCGGTGTCACACATAGCGATGTGTGCTGCCGCAGCAACGAGGAACTATATCGCTAGCTGCAGCAGCAGCGATAATCGAGAATAGGGGGGCATGTCACCGATGAGCGATTTTGAACGTTTTTGCGACGATTCAAAATCGCTCATAGGTGTCACACGCAATGACATCGTTAAAGCGGCCGGATGTGCGTCACAAATTCCGTGACCCCAACGACATCGCTTAAGCAATGTTGCAGCATGTAAAACGGCCTTTAGGGTATGCTCACACGAGCGTATGAATCGGATGAGTGCAATGCAATGAGTGCAATTACCAATGTTAGTCAATGGGGCAGAGCAGTTGTCAGCTTTTCTCGCATCCAGATTCTGGATGCAAGAAAAGTCGCAACATGCTGCGATTGTATCCTGAAAACATCCAAGACTCGCCAATACAAGTCAATGGGTGCGGAAAAAAAACGGACGCCACACGGACAGTACACGGACCATCCTAGTGACGTCTTTTTTTATAGATAAAATTCTATCATTAGCACAGAACACTTTAAATGCTCCTGTACAGGACTGTAAATGGTCCTGCAAATGACTGCAAAGGACAAATAGCTGCTGCAAAAAAAAAACAGATTGCACACGGACAGCACACGGAGTGCACACGGATGACAAGTGAGAAAAAATCGTCCTACTCTCCTGGATGAGATTGGGACTGTTTTTTCATACGTTCGTGTGAGTCCAGCCTTAAGGCGGCGTTACATGCTACGATACATCATGCGATCACATGAGCGATCGCACCCGCCCCCGTCGTTTGTGAGTCACGGGCAATTAGTTGCCCATGGTGCACAATGTCGTTAACCCCGTCATACGTACTTACCTCCCTAACGACGTCGCTGTGGGTGGCGAACATCCTCTTCTTGAAGGGGGTGGGATGTTCGGCGTCACAGCGACGTCACACAGCAGCCGCCCAATAGAAGCGGAGGGGCGGAGATGAGCGGCCGGAACACCCCGTCCACCTCCTTCCTTCCTCATTGCCGGCGGGATGCAGGTAAGCTGTGTTCGTCGTTCCCGGGGTGTCACACGTAGCGATGTGTGCTGCCTCAGGAATGACGAACAACCGGCGCGCAGAAGGAGGAATGACATTATGAAAATGAATGACGTGTCAACGAGCAACAATAAGGTGAG
>NC_134358.1:222750985-222768485 GCF_048569485.1 Anomaloglossus baeobatrachus | reverse complement strand
TTGCAGAGTTGCCAATGCGTGCAGGGTGCCGGGGCGAGAGGCCAATCAGTTGTCTGGGGCGGAGCCTGGGAAAGCTGCCGGCCAATCTGTGTGCGGGCGGAGCCTGGGCGAGCGGCCAATCCGTGCGGGGGGCGGGGCCATGGCGAGCCCAGCGGCCAATCAGCTTTGTGTCACCGTAAGGACACAATTTTGGAGCAAGACAGACCGAATAAGGCAATTATATATATATATATATAGATATGTATGTGTGTGTATGTATATATGTGTATATATATATATATAATAATAATAATATAATAATAATTTTATTCATTTATATAGCGCTATTAATTCCATAGCACTTTACATACATTGGCAACACTGTCCCCATTGGGGCTCACAATCTAGAGTCCCTATCTGTATGTCTTTGGAGTGTGGGAGGAAACCGGAGTACCCGGAGGAAACCCACGCAAACACGGGGAGAACATACAAACTCCTTGCAGATGGTGTCCTTGGTGGGATTTGAACCCAGGACACCAGCGCTGCAAGACTGCAGTGCTAACCACTGAGCCACCGTGCCGCCCGGTATATATATAAATGATGTAATATTACAGCCATGTTGCAATTGAGAATAGAAGACTGATTTGACAGAAGACACTTTAAAGTGAACCTGTCAGATCCTGTATGCACCCAGAGCCACGACCAGTTCTGGGTGCATATTGCTAATCTCTGCCTAACTGTCCCTGCAACTAGTAGTATAGATAGAGATCTTTAGATAAAGTATTTTTAATGATCCTTTATAATATGCTAATGAGGTCAGGGACTAGGCACAAGGGCGATAGTTCCCTTGGCTAGTCTATAGTCGATTCCCTTAACGTGTTAGCAAACCTCTGTGGGTGTGCTAACATCCTAATGAATGCACAGCATCAGAGGCATGGTCGCTCACATCTCTGCTGCCATCGCTGGTTTTCGGCTCAGTGCACATGATCAGAACGTCCCTGGACTTCAGGTCATGCGCACTACTCCAGTTTGAAGCCGGAACGCATAAACCCAGCTTGATAGTAGATATGGCCAGAAGTCCAGGACTTCTGATCATGCGCAATTGAGCCGAAATCCAGCGGTGGCAGCAGAGAGCGTGAGATCAACCATGCCTCTGACACTGCGCGTTTATTAGCATTATAAAGGATTTTTAGAAATACTTTTTCTAAAGACCTCTTTATCTATGATACTAGATACAGGGACGGTTAGGCAGGGATTAGCAATATGCACCCAGAACTGCTCGTGGTTTTGGGTTCATATTGCAGCTGACAGGTTCACTTTAAAGGGAACCTGTCACAAGATTATTCATGTATAAACCAAACCTACTACAGTCAGCAGCTCCTTTGCTGTATTCCATATAGATGCATATTATCTTCTGACTCCCCCTGAATACCTTCTATATGCCTTTCGAAAATTTCCCTCGCTATATGTAACTCCTGACGGTCCGGTCCAATGGGCATGCTTGCTGTGGCGTCTGTCCCTTTTCTCCACGCTGATAGCAATCCTCTTGTTATAATTGATGTGCATGACTCCTCCTGCGTCATCCACATATCCTGGTGAAATTTCGCGCCTTCGCAGAGACATTGCCAGCTTGCGCAGCCACATTTTGCTATGCCCTAGTGCAGGCAGAGCCTAATACATAACTGCGCATGCGCGAAAAGGCGAGGTCTCTTTGCACGCACTATATTTCAACCTGCAACGTGACTAACGTCTTTGTGTCATCCACATACCCAGACAAAATCTCATGCTTTTGCAGAGACCCTGCCGTTTCACGTGAATGACGACCATTTTGCACTTAATCACACTTCTGGGGACCTGTGGAATCGTTGTTACGCCTGAAACGGGTTTCTACCACAAAGCATCTGCTTCCTTCCTTTCCTATTTTAATGACACAGAAATAGAGATAATTTTATGGTTGCTGAGTGCCCTGTTTTTTCTCTCAAAGAATCTATTAACATTGACGTTGATAAAGTTGAGCACTAGGCTATCCATTAACAGCTGTGTGTATACGACGAGTAGTTCTAAAGGGGCCGAATCCTGTCCTGTTTGTGTTTTCGTATTGTGATCGTTTAACAGCTTAAGAATCTCTGTAGTACTAGGAATCTGTCAAACGGCTTAACATATCTCAACTTCTGGGACCACTGAGTGTGAAATGGAGAGGAATCGGGATATCATGATTAGCTGGAGTGATGCTTAAAGGTTTTGAGTGGGTTTGGAGTTTGGAATTTAACTCCTTCCTGCATCATCACGTTCAGTAAATGTTTTTTGTGGGAAAGGTCCCTATGCACATTCTATCATATATTTACATTCACTGTGAAAATGTGCAACCTTTTATACTGTTCTGCACCGTGATCAATGGAGAGTATGGTGCTAATAAGGAGAAGGGGCATCCTATGTCTTGCCATGTCTGCCGCAGCAAGTCAAGTGCCAGAACTGACTAGATTGTAAGAGCCTAGGCTCAAGTATATCCCCCCTCCCCAGTGCCATTTAGTGATAAACTGTCACGCCATTAGGTATGTGCTAATAGATATTTGTACATTATACATGTACAGTATATCACAAAATTGAGCACACTGCTCACATACTTGTTAATATTTCATTATATCTTTTCATGTGAGAACACTGAAAACATAACATTTTAATATAATGTAAAGTAGTCAGTGTACAGCCAATATAACAGTGTAAGGCTGCTTTCACACTACGTCTTTTTAACATGCGTCCTGAACGTTTTTTTGCTGCAAAAGCGGATCCTGCTTTTACAGCAAAAAACGCATGCAAACGCATGTGTTACTTTGCAGGATCCTGTCACTGGATGTTTAGGGGTGGGCATTGGAGTCATGTGATCGGGAGTGATGGGAACTAAACGTGCCAGACTGGGAGCCGGCTTCTTACAACTGTGGAGGTTCGTAACCAAGGTAAACATCGGGTATACTTGCTTGGATACCCGATATTTACTTTGGCTACGAGCGTCTGCAGCTGCTAGGAGCCAGGCTCCCTGCACACGTAACCAACGTAAACATCGGGTAACTAAGATAAGTGGTTACCCGATATTTACCTTGGTTACGAGTGTCCGCAGCTCTCAGGTGGAGGAGAGGGAGGGGGAGAGACAGAGAGGTAGGAGAGAGAGGGACTGATCACGCGAGACAGGTTCTGGGCATGCTCAGTAGAGCAAGCAGGATCCTGTCTATCAGCATGCCAGCGTTCACATGCGTTTGCGTGCTGTTTAGTCAGGATCCAGCAATTTGCAGAAGTTGGACGCAGCTCAAAAACGCTACAAGTAGCGTTTTTGAAAGATGTTAAAGAACTGCAAGTCGCTGGATCCTCACTATAACGCACGCAAATGCAGGTGAACGCATGTTAACGCGAGTCCATTGCAAATGCATTGAAATGAAAACACATTTGCACTGGATCCGTTTCTGCGTTAAAACGTTCAGGACGCATGTTAAAAAGACGTAGTGTGAAAGCAGCCTAAGTTTGGTGCCCTCTAAATAACTCAAAACAAAACCATTAAAAAGCTCGTCCTTTTACTTTAACATTGATGGCCTATCCTTAGGATAGGTCATCAATGTCTGATCAGCTGGGTTTTCACACTTGGCATCCCCGCCAATCAGTTGTCCTCCGTGCTGGCAGCAGCAGGCGGACAGAAATGCTTTGTTCCAGAGCTGTTCCCTCTTCTGATTGTGGCTGTGGCCATGTACTGCATATCCGCCTTCTATTGATTTGAATAGGAGGTGGTTGTGTAGTACCCGGCCGAGGCCACTAGCAGAAAATGGGGCAGTTCCGGAACTGAACATTTATGGCCACAAGCTGTCTCCACAGAGAAAAACTAATTTATTTTGCGGGGGTGCCGGGTGTCAGGCCCCAGCTGATCAGACATTGATGACCTTTCCTAAGGATAGACCGTCAATGTTAAAGTAGTAGATAATCTTTTTAATGTCCAAACCACTGGCAACAAAAATGAGTGCAAATTTTGTGTTATTGCTCACACTCTATTACTGTTAACTGGAAGTTCAACATGGCACCTTATGGCAAAGAATTCTCGGAGGATCTGAAAAAGAATTGTTGCTCTACATAAAGATGGTCTATGCTATAAGAAGATTGCCAATACCCTGTACCTGAGCTGCAGCATAGTGGCCCAAGACCATACAGCGGTTTAACAAGACAGGTTCCACTCAGAACAGGCCTAGCAATGGTTGACCAAAGAAGTTGAGTGTACGTGCTCATCATCCTATTCAGAGGCTATCTTTTCAAAATAGAGGTATGGGTGCTGCCAACATTGCTGTAGAGTTCAAAAAAAGTGGTAAGTCGGCCTGTAAGTGCTCAAGACCATACATTGTCACACACTGCATCAAATTGGTCTGCATGGCTGTCCTCTCAGAAGGAAGTCTCTTTTAAAGATGATGAACAAGAAAGGGCACAAACAGCTTGCTGAAGACAAACAGACTAGGGACATAGATTACTGGAACCACGTCCTGTGGTCTGATAAAGATAAACTTACTTGGTTCAGGTGGTGTCAAGCATGTGTGGCAGCAACCAGGTGAAGAGTACAACGATACGTGTGTCTTGCATGCAGTTAAGCATGGTGGTGAGAGTGTCATGCTTTAGGGTTGCATGAGTGCTGTTGGCTGTGCGGAGCTACAGTTCATTGAGGGAAACATGAATACCAACATGTAGTTACATACTGAGGAGAGCATAATCCCTTCCCTTTCAAAACTGGGCAGTATTCCTACATAACGAGCCTAAACATACCTCCAAGACGACTACTGCCTTACTAAAGAAGCAAAGCGTTAAGCTGTTGGACTGGCCAAGCATGTCTCCAGGCCTAAACCTATTGAGCCTCTGTACGGAATCCTTAAACACAAGGTGGAGGAGCACAAGGTCTCCAACATCCACCAGCTCCGTAATATCATCATGTAGGAGCAGAAGAGGATTCCAGCAGCTCCTGTGAGGCTCCAATGAATTCCATGCTAAGAGAGGTAAGGCAGAGCTTGAAAATAATGGTGGCCACACAAAAGATTGACTCTTTGAGCACAATTTGGCCATTTTCACTTAGGGGTGTACTCACTTTTGTTGCCACATTGTGTGAGTTATTTAGTGGGCACACCACATTTACACTGTTCAAAGTGTCATATCTTCAGTGTTGTCAGAAGAAAAAATAAAATATTTACAAAAATGTGACTCCTGGGATATACTGTACAAGCAGTGGTGTACTGTCGTGTTGACATATGTTATGTAAGAAAAAATAAAGCAAGTTTTGCTGTTTGTACCTTAATGCAATGAAGGGGTTAAGCAGGAAGCAGTGTAAAGCATCTGGCTGATAGAGCATATTGATATTAGGTGTATTTGCTGGATTATGGCCAATGCGTTCTGGTTGAGACTGGGTTCAGGCCTAGCAGACTGTGCAGGAACTTGTTTTAGCAGGATTATTACAGAGACCAACATGATGTGAACTTTAATTTGAGTGTTTAGCACTTGCAAGTCCAATAGGGAATTGTTTCTATTTAGAGAGTTTTTGTATGATTCAAAAAAAACAACTTCTTATAAAAAAAAAAAAAAAGTTGCCCTTCAAAGAATCTATCACATTGAGAATGCAGTCCAGTCCGCATGCTACAACTCCGGCAAAGCTAAGCAGACTGATGTATAGTTGTGCTAGATCTGCAGAATATGCCGATCCCTGACTTTGATGCTCTCTCGTGTGCTAAGCCCGCATCTTTCCCGGCAGATGATGGCTGCATTATTCAGCCATCATCTGCCTAACAGCTGTTAACCTGTTAAATTCAGCTGCCAAACTCTGACAACTGTTACAGTACACCATTCTATACACCTCAAGGGAGCTTTGCGCCCATGGGTGCACATGTGACGTCAGGGCGCCAATAAATTGCCATGATGGCTGGGAGTCTGCTGAAGACCCCGGTGTTTGTCATGATGTTGTTAAAGTTTTTACTCAATATACACAATTTTCTTGAAAAAACAAACCCTTTTTATGCATTTCCATATTCTGAGAGCTATAGCTGTTTATATTTTTCCGCTGATGGGGCTGAGTGGGGGCTTGTTTTTTCTGTGGGATAAGATGACTTTTTACAGATACCATTTCAATTTACATACGGCTTTTTGGTCATGTTTTAGTTAACTTTTTGTTCGGCTGTATGATTAAGAAAACTAGCATTTGCCATGGTTTTTTTCTAATTTATTTATTTTTTTTACAATGTTCAACGCAATGTATTGGATTTGTCATTTTCACATTGGCAGAACGTCTGTCGCAGGGTCTAAGAACCCACCGTACTTGGCTGACCCAAAGGCCATTATTTGATCTGCAGCTGACATGACACCTATCAGCTCCCCACAACACTTTTAATGCAGCGATCACTATTGATCACGACATCTGGAAGGTTAGAAACAGTCGGGCAGTGCAGGCACTTGCTGTTACAGCAGAACCTCGGCCATTGAGCGGGCACAGCTCCTGTGCCTGTATAATCACACTGGCATATTGGTACAGCAATTTGCAGAAAGAACCTGTGCGTCATAGTTCAGGGAAGGGTTAAAGCTTATTTATATTAATTACTAGCTGTAGTACCCGTGCGTTGCCCGGGATTGTAACTGTCTCTCTCCCAGTCTCTGTCTGTGTGTCGCTGTCTGTCTCGCTGTCTCTTTCCTTGTCTGTCTGTTTCTATCTCTCTGTATTTGCATCAGTCTATCTGTCTCAATCTCTGTATCTGTCTGTCTCTCACTCTCTCTGTCTCTTTGCCCGGGCTGTCTCTCTTTATCAGTCTCACCACCGACATCTTTTTACCTCACACACAAGCTTGTTATACTAACAGTTTATTTTGTTCCTATAGCAGCCACTGACAGTTGCTATTTAAAGCCTGCAGCTCCCAGCTCCATTCAGTTTAATGGCTGCAGGATTTTTGTAGAGTAACTGGAAAGCACGGGTTTAAATTTTCCTGCCCAAACATAGTCTATGACGTTCCCTGAGTCACATGGGGCGTCTGTGCAAAATTTCGTGATTGTAAATGCGACGGTGCAAATTCCTTTAGCGGACTTGCATGCATACATACATACATACATACATACATACATTCATGCAATGAGCTTTATATATTAGATTGAGTTTTAGCATTACTACTTTCAATAAAAGACCCTGCTATCTTCCTTTGTGAGAGGCTATTGCATATTCATTTTCCCAGGGGAGCATTGCAGGGAGGGCCTATAAGTGTGAAGTTGAACATGTGGCAAAATATACTCACTTGGGCTCTATATTACATTAGATATTTCTAAATACATTTCATAGGAGCTTCCCTTTTTATTGAATAGTGGAAAGCCCCAGATTAATGATTTTTCGATTGATCACCTATTAATAAGTGCATATCTGTATTTATAGACATAATGATGAGAATGTGTAGGTAACCTGGTCTTGCCTCACCTTACTCAATATACTGTCTTATTGTCTATATATTCCTCCTTTAGACTAGGTTCATTTGCGTCCCTATCAGTCATACACCTTTGTTTTTAATGTTTTACTGTTTATTGGTCTGCATATTTCATAAAGCTGTATATGTTTATAGAGATCTACTGAGTTCACTTCATGTCCTGAGATATACTCTTATTCCTTTCTAATCATTGATTTTGTTTTTATCATATTGAAGTGTTCTCTAGTACCTTACCCTTCAAGGATTAGACACTTACTTGTTGAATATTAGTAAAGTGGCCCAAAGTAACCCTTAATGCTCCCATAAAGGGAGCCCCAGACTAGTACACATAGCCTTAATGACAGTCGGACGCATTGAGGAACCTTCTGGCCACTTTCATTATTAGGTGATAATTAGAAAAATCACCACCTATGGATATGCCCACTCTATTATGTCACTAAAAGTGTCAACCAATAATGGTGATGGGCACTCTTTACACTAGATCAGGGGTGGGGAACCTTTTTACTGCCGAGGGCCATTTGGAAAAGTCTACCAACCTTCGGGGGCCGCACAAAATTATCAACTTAAAAATGACCCGGCTATAATTAGTCAAACAATTAACTCTCTCCTATACCCCTACTGTGGCGGCCGTAGATGATTCTCTTTGGTGCGCTGTGATGTTTGCTTCTCACAACTGCTTTTCCAGGTTTGTCTTTGTTTGAAGCGCAGATTGGTAAATCATATATATCACACAGGAGACACTGTACATACATACACCGCTCTGACACACTGGCCGTATACTGCACACAGCCTTGACACAGTTGTCCTATTTTACACCACCCACGATACACACTGGCCATATATAGTACACATGCACAGGAGATACTGTATACTGCACACAGCACTCACACGCCGTATACAGCACACACACAAGCCATACACAGCACTCACACGCCGTATACAGCACACACACAAGCCATACACAGCACTCACACGCCGTATACAGCACACACACACAAGCCATACACAGCACTCACACGCCGTGTACAGCACACACACACAAGCCATACACAGCACTCACACGCCGTATACAGCACACACACACAAGCCATACACAGCACTCACACGCCGTATACAGCACACACACACAAGCCATACACAGCACTCACACGCCGTATACAGCACACACACACAAGCCATACACAGCACTCACACGCCGTATACAGCACACACACACAAGCCATACACAGCACACACACAAGCCATACACAGCACTCACACGCCGTATACAGCACACACACAAGCCATACACAGCACTCACACGCCGTATACAGCACACACACAAGCCATACACAGCACTCACACGCCGTATACAGCACACACACACAAGCCATACACAGCACTCACACGCCGTATACAGCACACACACACAAGCCATACACAGCACTCACACGCCGTATACAGCACACACACACAAGCCATACACAGCACTCACACGCCGTATACAGCACACACACACAAGCCATACACAGCACTCACACGCCGTATACAGCACACACACACAAGCCATACACAGCACACACACAAGCCATACACAGCACTCACACGCCGTATACAGCACACACACAAGCCATACACAGCACTCACACGCCGTATACAGCACACACACAAGCCATACACAGCACTCACACGCCGTATACAGCACACACACAAGCCATACACAGCACTCAACATGCCGTATACACAGTACATAAGGAGAAGAAAAAAAGCTCTGCATGTAAACATGTGCACACCATGAATTAGATATACCAATAAACCTTACAATATGAAACTTTATTAAGTGCCAAACACAACAAACAGCGCGCGCGCACACACACACACGCCGTATACACAGCACACACACGCCGTATACACAACACACACGCCGTATACACAGCACACACACGCCGTATACACAGCACACACACGCCGTATACACAGCACACACACGCCGTATAAACAGCGCGCACACACAGCACACATGCCGTACACACAGCACACACGCCGTATACACAGCGCACACGCCGTATACACAGCACACACGCCGTATACACAGCACATACACAGCACACACGCCGTATACACAGCACATGCACAAGCCGTATACACAGCACATGCACATGTATACACAACAGACGCTGGACACTGGAGTCACAAATACATTTGATATATGGTGGTATATATTAGATATAAACACACTTAGCGCAGATATAAGTACCTGCTGCTTAGGTGCCCTGTAAGATCAGATGCAGCACAAGTGATGGATGCAGCAGCTCAGCTCAAGGGCTGGCTTCATTCTCGTCTTCTCTCCAAGAAAAGACCTCCTAGACCTGAGCAGCCGAGCACAGAACGGGAGGGTGAGAGGCAGCACGCACAGCACTATGCAGCCTTCTATGTCCCGTACAGGCCCCTCCCCCATCACTCTGACTCTAGCTGTAATCTCACAGGGAGCATGTAGGAGCCAGAGGGAGGAAGGCCCATCCCCAGTGCTGTCTGCTGGCAATAGACAAGATGAGCGGCTGCCCGAGCACCGCAGCCACTGGGAATCTGCTCCAGTGCCCCGGGGGCCACAGAAAAGGTCATCGCGGGCCGCATACGACCCGCGGGCCGGAGGTTCCCCACCCCTGCACTAGATCAAAATGTTGTCTTCTGACCAACCTCTCTGTTGATGAAATGGATGATGTTACCTTAAGGCCCTGTGCGCACTTACCAGATTTTGCCGCGGATTTTCTGCGGATTTGCTGCATGTTTCGCTGCAGAAAATGTTCATAACATCTCTGCAGTGAATCACCAGCAAAACCTATGGGAAAAAAAATCCTGTGCGCACTAGGCGGATTTTGACAGCTGCATGTTTTGCTGCAGGATTCCCGCAGCAAAAACAATTGCATGTCAATTCTTTTCTGCACATCGCTGCGGGATTTCACTCCATTGACTCCAATGTAATCGTGAAATCCCGCAGGGAATAACGCAGGCAGCAAATTCTGTGCGGTTCACTGCGTTTTGCTGCGTTATTCCCTGCGGTATTTCGCGGTTTACCTCCGGTAATGTACATCGCTTGCCTGCGGTTTTGCAGTGAAGTGATGTCATTACAGGAAGAGGAAGCCGTGCAGAGAGTAAACACACACAGATCACAGACATAGACATCACAGACACAGACACATAGAACACACATAGAAAGCAAACGGAAATATAGAAAACAAAACATGTGGGCTCCGCTGTATATTTACCGTCCAGCCGAGGTAAGCACACAGCGGCGGCCCGGTATTCTCAGGCTGGGGAGGGAGAGGGGCAGGGTTAATGTCCCCCGCCTCACTCCCCCCTCCCGCAGCCGAGAATATCAGCCGCAGCTGCCCCAGGACTGTCGCATGCATTATGCGGCACTACCGGAGTGTCCTTGGCTCTTCCTGCAGCCGTGTAGCAGTGGCAGTCAGGGTAATACAAGGAGTTAATGGTGGTGGATCACCGCCATTAACTCCAGGCTTGATCATGGCAGCATCTGTGACAGCTGACATGATCAACCCGTAAGTAAAGTGAAAAAACACACACACCGAAAAATCCTTTATTTTAAATAAAACACAAACAAGCCTCGTTCACCCTTTTATTAACCCCTCCCGAAACAAAGCTCCGGCGTAATCCACAGGTCCTGCGCTGCTTACATCCAGCCGCGACTGACACTGTCACAGCGCTGAATACAGGCTTGCAGCGAGACAGCAGAGGTAACTCCAGGGCATTTCCCACGGCCGGTAATGTGAACTCACTGCCGACCATGAGAAATGCAGAGTGTGCTCACAGGGACTCTATCTATCTATCCCTCTATCTATCCTTCTATCTATCTATCCCTCTATCTATCCTTCTACCTATCTATCCCTCTATCTATCCTTCTACCTATCTATCCCTCTGTTTGTCTATCTATTCTTCTGTCTATTTCTCTATATCAGAATGAAATTACTTTTTTTTTTTTTTTTTCAATGTGCTTTATTGCATTGAATGCAATAAAGCACATACCAACCCGCATGCGGCAAAACCGCGGCAATACCGCGAACAATACCGCGGTAAAACCGCAGCAAACCGCATGTGGTTTTCGGGTGCGATTTGCCGTGGTTTTTTACCGCGGGTACGGTAATCTTTGAATACCTGCGGAATTTTCTTGAGAAAATTCCATTTTCCAGTGCGCACAGGGCCTAAAAGTCTCTGACTGCTTTGAACAATCTGTTCTTTTTGCTTCTGGTCTTCTGTTTTCTTTTTATTAACTTCCTTTAGATACTTTGAAAACAAGTTAGTTGCTTCTTTGCAAAAACAAATTCCTCTTTATCACTTGTGTTTTTCAATTTTGTTTTCCATGTATCACAGTAGAGCTCAGATTGAGAGCCAAGGTTGGAACAGGTGGTTCCTCCTTCGCTCTGCACATTATTCTGTGCTTCCTCTGTTTGCATTCTTTGATGGACTATGACACATAGGATCTTGGTAAAAGTCCACACCGTTCTATTACCACATGTTCTTTTGTAATGTGACATACCTTGATTATTTGCATCCAAAGAAATCAGCATTGTCTGTCATGTTCTATTGCACCTATCACCACATGTATTGTTTATTGTTGACAATGTTTTGTTTTTTTCCTTTTTTATATATATATATATATAATCTATAATCAAACCTTTTAGACAAACTCAAGCAAAAATTAAGATTTAAGATTTTAAATGGGTTTCTGCAGTTTAGAGGGCCTTGAAATGGATTGATATGCAATGTCAGACATGACCCATTGAGCAGTAGTGCTGTTTTTGAGCAAATTTCTCTAAACATTTAAGTCTGTGTATCACAATGATGCTAATACAGTTGTGTTCAAAATAATAGCAGTGTGTTCAAAAATGTGAGCTAAGCCCAAAATCTTTCTAAAAGTTTTTATTTCCATGCATTGGGAACATTGCACACTGTTTTCTAAATCACAACATGGAGAGAAATGTAGATAATTTTTAACTACTTTACAGAAGATATCAAAAAATGAACATTGCGTGCTCCCAAAAATAAGTGTCTGCATTTGTCTTTACACCAGGGCTGTGGAGTCGGTAAGCCAAACCTGCGACTCCGACTCCTCAATTTCCCTTGCACCGACTCAGACTCCCACATATATTGCTTATATTTAAGTAAAAAATGTATTGTAGTACAATGTGAACATCAGACATTTAATCATTTTTATGATACAATAATCAAGATATGAGGATCTGTCAGTAAGCTCAATCTTCCCACCAGGCTGCATATACATGTAGGTTTTTAAAAGCCTTTAAAACCCATTGACGCAAATTACATCTTCTACTGTTGCCGCATTCCTGAGAAATAGGCGGGTGTTTTAACTTTTATGCAAATTAAGCATTAAGTGCTGTGGGCGTGACAGAGCACTTCCCAAGCCTCTGTCTCCCAAGGTTGTTTTCCCAGCTTTCTGATTTGCTTGTATGCATAATAATAAATCTCTACTTTGCTAGCCACTAGCTACAGTTTTTGCATAGGTAGCAGTGTTAACCCTCTCAGCTGTGAGCTATTACACTCTAACCTTCATGTCCTCTATCACAGCTTGAATACCCATGTATATGTATTATTCTAGTAGATTGGTGTAAGCTAAACAAAAAAAGCTTGTGATCCTCGTCTGTATGTTATAAGATGCCCTACATCCAGACTCTTATGACACAATTGTTTTACAATTAGTTTAGATCTTCTGTTCCATTTTCAGGAATAAACATAATTTGATTCATAATACCTACAATCGCTGTCAAATTTGAATTTAATTTTTTTTTTACAGAGGTGATATACTCTAAAGAGTAAACTTTCTGTTGCAATTTTAATACTGAGTATATCAAAATTTGGATGTGCAGTGAAAATTTTTGGGGACTCGCGTTTAGCAGATTCTTTCATGATCAGCTGAAGCAATTTAATTGAGCTGAGAGGATGGAATTCCATTTGTTCAAAAAATCCTCTATATATGGCAGTGGTTGTTTTTGTATTTTTAAACGGAGACCTCGTGGTATCATATGCGAATCTATACATTTTTCCAAAGTTGCAAAATCCCACCCGGTCTTCAGATGGAGAATCATAGATTTTTCCAATTTCATTAAGATGTCCTTAATATCTGCATATATTTGTCTTATCCACATTATATTGAGAAAAAAAGAGATGCAGTGTTCCTAAAGGCCCGCTTTACATGCTGCGATATCGTGACCGATATCGCTAGCGTGCGTACCCGCCCCCATCAATTGTGCGACACGGGCAAATCACTGCCCGTGGCGCACAACATCGCACGGACCCATCACACTACTTACCTGCCTAGCAACGTCGCTGTGACCAGCGAACCGCCTCCTTTCTAAGGGGGCGGTTCGTTCAGCGTCACAGCGACGTCACAGCAGCGTCACTGAACCACCGCCCAATAGAAGTGGAGGGGCGGAGATGAGTGGGACGTAACATCCCGCTCACCTTCTTCCTTCCTCATTGCCGGCGGGCGCAGGTAAGGTAAGGTTCCTCGTTCCTGCGGTGTCACACATAGCGATATGTGCTGCCGCAGCAACGAGGAGCTACATCGCTAGCTGCAGCAACGATAATCGAGAATAGAGGGGCATGTCACCGATGAGCGATTTGGAATGTTTTTGCGAAGATTCACAATTGCTCATAGGTGTCACACGCAACGACATTGCTAAAGCGGCCGGATGTGCGTCACAAATTCCGTGACCCCAACGAGATCACTTGAGCGATGTCGCAGCGTGTAAAGCGGCCTTTAGTCTGGTTTCGTTATCAATAGGTGGTATAGTCTGTTGTGTTTAAAAAAGGGCCATGTAAGAAAAAATATTACATTTTTTCCATAGATCCAAATAGGTATAGTCTTTATTATTCTTATATAAAGTGGTAGACTGATGAAAACTAGTAACATGACATGGCATTTACAATCCTAAATTTATCTGCCAACATTATTTCGTCTGCACAAATATGGGTCCTAAGCAAAGGCACAAACTTTGTTCCAATAACCTGTGGAAACCTATTTCAACCCATGAGATATAAATGCGTTCATGCGGCTCCTCACAGTTAAGACATTCTTTTGCTTCGTGGGTCCTCAGGATTCCATTTACAACTATAATAACCTGAATTATGAGAGAGAAAATATACCACTCGATGGATTCAGAGATTAAATTTATTACTATGACTAACTGATTTACAGGAGGAATCAGAGACTGTGGAGGAACATACATGGACGGTCAAGGTTTTCAACTTGTAACGCTCACTGCTGGTAAAGGCGGCGAGCAGGAGTGGTCCCACTGGACCACAGGGGGAACCTAGGCTTACCCTTTAGTGGGAGAGCTTGACTAAACGCCAGCCACAGAACACCAGGGGACACTCCCAGGGCAGTAATCGGGACTGTAGCAGCTGAGTGGAGCCCCCTGGGAGACTGGTACAACAGACACAACAGAGCAGGACAAGAGGCACAGTCTGAATGGGGAACTGCTGGACAAGCAGAAGCAGGTAAGAAACTTCCGGCATGGGTAATCAGGCTCAGGTCACCAGGCAAGTGTCATCAGGTACAGGACATCGGACACAGGTGCAGCCGGGACAAGACATCTGGAAGCACTTCGGTCATGAGGCATACAACTCCGGTCTCAGGCTCCAGGTCAACAGGCATGGGACATAAGTTGCAGGACATTGGACACAGGTGCATGTTGTGAATGTCATCCGAGGGGGTGATGGTTTGGAGCTCCCTCTGGTGGTCAGGACTTTGGGTAAAGCTGCCTGTGTCTCAACAGGTGTGGGAGCTAATTGGGAGTTTGGGAAGCCCAATTGCAGATCAGCCCGGGTTATATAGAAGAGCAGTGTCTGTTTCATGTGACCGAGTTGACACCTCAACAGGTTCTGTTGAAGCGTGGTCTCGGTCGCGTGAAACAACCATCGTTCTAAAGTCCTCTCCTCTAAAGTCCTCTGACTGCCCCCCCCCCCCCTTTTCCCCCCTTATCTGTATGCTATGATGGACTGAAGAATAAATTTGTGAATATTACCAATGGTGAGTGCTGCACTTTTTTTTTTCTTTTCTTTTCTGGAGTTTTGGATTAGCATTGTTTTGACCGCAGGTGCCTAAATCAAGTTTGCAATGATATATATGATGTGAATATACAGTGCCTACAAGTAGTATTCAACCCCCTGCAGATTTAGCAGGTTTGATGAGATGCAAATAAGTTAGAGCCTGCAAACTTCAAACAAGAGCAGGATTTATTAACAGATGCATAAATCTTTCAAACCAACAAGTTATGTTGCTCAGTTAAATTTTAATAAATATTCAACATAAAAGTGTGGGTCAATTATTATTCAACCCCTAGGTTTAATATTTTGTGGAATAACCCTTGTTTGCAATTACGGCTAATAATCGTCTTTTATAAGACCTGATCAGGCTGGCACAGGTCTCTGGAGTTATCTTGGCCCACTCCTCCATGCAGATCTTCTCCAAGTTATCTAGGTTCTTAGGGTGTCTCATGTGGACTTTAATCTTGAGCTCCTTCCACAAGTTTTCAATTGGGTTAAGGTCAGGAGACTGACTAGGCCACTGCAACACCTTGATTTTTTCCCTCTTGAACCAGGCCTTGGTTTTCTTGGCTGTGTGCTTTGGGTCGTTGTCTTGTTGGAAGATGAAATGACGACCCATCTTAAGATCCTTGATGAAGGAGTGGAGGTTCTTGTCCAAAATCTCCAGGTAGGCCGTGCTATCCATCTTCCCATGGATGCGGACCAGATGGCCAGGCCCCTTGGCTGAGAAACAGCCCCACAGCATGATGCTGCCACCACCATGCTTGACTGTAGGGATGGTATTCTTGGGGTCGTATGCAGTGCCATCCAGTCTCCAAACGTCACGTGTGTGGTTGGCACCAAAGATCTCGATCTTGGTCTCATCAGACCAGAGAACCTCGAACCAGTCTGTCTCAGAGTCCTCCAAGTGATCATGAGCAAACTGTAGACGAGCCTTGACATGACGCTTTGAAAGTAAAGGTACCTTACAGGCTCGTCTGGAACGGAGCCCATTGCGGTGGAGTACGTTACTTATGGTATTGACTGTAACCAATGTCCCCACTGCCATGAGATCTTCCCGGAGCTCCTTCCTTGTTGTCCTTGGGTTAGCCTTGACTGGCCTTGGCACGGGTGGAAACTTTCAAAGGTTGTCCAGGCCGTGGAAGGCTAACAGTAGTTCCATAAGCCTTCCACTTCCGGATGATGCTCCCAACAGTGGAGACAGGTAGGCCCCACTCCTTGGAAAGGGTTTTGTACCCCTTGCCAGCCTTGTGACCCTCCACGATCTTGTCTTTGATGGCCTTGGAATGCTCCTTTTGTCTTTCCCATGTTGACCAAGTATGAGTGCTGTTCACAAGTTTGGGGAGGGTCTTAATTAGTCACAAAAGGCTGGAGAAAGAGATAATTAATCCAAACATGTGAAGCTCATTGTTCTTTGTGCCTGAAATACTTCTTAATACTTTAGGGGAACCAAACAGAATTCTTGTGGTTTGAGGGGTTGAATAATAAATGACCCTCTGAATAAACTTTTCACAATTTAAAAAAAAAAAATAAAAAAAGAAATAACATTCTTTTTTGCTGCAGTGCATTTCACACTTCCAGGCTGATCTACAGTCCAAATGTCACAATGCCAAGTTAATTCCGAATGTGTAAACCTGCTAAATCTGCAGGGGGTTGAATACTACTTGTAGGCACTGTATGAAACTTTAAAGTGGTTACTTGGGGCAGCCCCATCTCAACGTCTCAGTCAGCATGATTGCCCGCTTTAAAATAACATGAATTATACTTCAGTACTGTTCCAGCGTTGTCGGTACTCGCTCTCCTGGGACTCACGTGACATTGTTACGTCACACGAGCCCTGCTCCCAGTCAGCACGGGCTTCACTGTCCCCACCTTCGGATGAATTGAACAGCAAGAGATCTACAGTTGCTCACTCTCTCTTGGTGCTTGATACTTCCGAAGGTGGGGGCCGTTAAGCTAGCGCTAATTGGTCGTAGGAGAGCTATTGCCAA
>NC_134358.1:222694627-222749627 GCF_048569485.1 Anomaloglossus baeobatrachus | reverse complement strand
TATATTTATTTAAAAAAATTAAATACACATTTATCACTGTTTCTAGAACTACCCGATGTATAAAGATGTCACACTACTTAAGCCCTTCAGTGAACACTGTAAAAAGAGAATAAAACGCAATGAAAAAATTGTAATGTGTATGTATGTAAATAGAAATAGTGTGCAATAGACAGCTCGGTCAGTGGAATAAAATGAAATAAAGCAGCTATAGCTCTCAGAATACAGCGGAGTGCCCCCATGTGTGGGCGGTTGACAAATGTAATCTTCATTTACTATGTATGATTTTGCATCTTTGTTGTGTAATAGCAGTAAAATCTAAAAACTATATGGAAATGTAATTGTACTGACCCGAGGAATAAAGAAAAAACAAAATTCCTGATTTGTTGGTTTTTGCTAGTTCTGCCTCCTAAAATTTGGAATGGAAAGTGATAAAAAAAAAAAGCTGTGTGCCCGAAAATGATACAAATTCAAATGTCAACTCATCCTGCAAAAACAAGCCCTAATATGACTCTCAGCAGAAAAAGCAGGGCAGATCAAAGTACTGTAGTGCGCATGCGCAGGACCTCAATGCCTAGTGTGGATGACGTAGGATGCATCATGCATCCATGCTTCAGAAGGAGTACAAAGATGGCCAAAAGAGGAGGCACGGCACCCGGAGAACGAAGACACCCATCCGACTGGTGATTTTTACGTTCTACGTGGCGGCCTGGGCTCTTATGTACAGCAGGTTAGAATTCTGTATACAAGAGCTCAGTGGTGGTGGCTGTAGCTGTAGCTTATAGTCGCCAAATCTGGTGACCGGTTCACTTTCAGGGATTAGCCATAGAATAGGTGGGGCATGGCTGGTTTACTTTCAGAGAGGATATTAGACTACAGGCAGTTTGTAAAAAAAAAAATAAATACAATTCTGGTATAATCTCTTTAACAGCTGTACTATTTATATTTCTGTTTTTGAGTGAAATGAATGTTCCCAGTTTATGGCACAGTCCCTTCCCGAAGCCGGATATACCGTGTTTTTCCAAAAATAAGACACTGTCTTATATTTTTTTTTGCCCCCCAAAAAAGCACTAGGGCTTATTTTTGGAGGAGGTCTTATTCTTGGACAAACACGGTTGGGGGTAAGTTCACTCCCCAAAAAAACAGACCCCCACTTCCAAGGAGACGCATACTTACCAGACCCGACGTCTGCGTGGCTCCCAGGTCCTCCTGTGATCTCCAGTGGATGCTGCACGCCGTCCTCCCCTGCTGCTTCCTGACATGCTGACACACGCACACGCACGCACACGCGCGCACACATCACATCCAGCCGCAGGTAATGATGGGAGGAAGTCACGTGTGTCCGCAGGTCCTTGCGCTCCACCGCACGGCTTCTCAGGATTCTGCCGGCGAGAAGAGATTGGTGTCGCTGGATGTGGTGAGTATGTGTGTGATCCGATGTTTGTGTGTGCCATCGGATTGTGTGTGCCTTTGGATTGTGTGTGTGAGATCTGATGTGTGCGGGTGTGCGATCAGTGCAGGTCCTGCCTCTCAGCGTCTGGTGAGTGTGATTGTAGGTGCCCGCTGTGTATAATGAAGTGTCCTGCAGTATCTGTAACTTCTTTAGCTGCACGGACACTTCATTATTGATCCTTGACTAGGGCTTATTTTCAGGGAAGGGCTTATATTTAAGCCTTGCTCCGAAAATGCTGAAAAACCCTGCTAGGGCTTATTTTTGGGGGAGGGCCTATTTTTGAAAAAACACTGTAGTTATGGCATCACACTCCTCGCCTGGTGCTACACACAGCGCTGCTTCTGCATCCAAGCCCTGTGCTCTCACTGCTGTTCAGAGTGGGCTCAGGACATTCAGAAGGTGGCATTCTGCTGGGCATAATCCCCATGCAGGCCTCTGGGCATGAAAGTGTTACCATGCCGCCTCACATTGATTGTTGTTTTGGTTTTTTTTCTTTTAAAAAATGAAACCAAATTAGTGATCTGATAATATCATATGATTTTTTTTTTCCACAGTTCGGTGTTCATTTTTATTGCCAAAAAGTATTAAAAACCTACAAATTAGAATAATCACATGTCAATCTTGAAGTGAGAACAGAGTGAGGCTGCCGGGGCTGCGCTTGTCTCGGCCTGCTCCGGAACCAGCAGCCTCGTCAGCAGCTGCTCTTCTCCCGGTATCACAGCTGGCTCGCCTCCTGCTCTTTCAGCCCCTGTGTTAGTGCTGGATGTGCGTGACCACAACTACTTTGTTTCAGAAACAATTGCAGTAAAAATACCTGCAAGTTTTTATTTGTCTTCTGTTGAACTGCTTCAGCACCTGTCATAATACTCAGAAATGCCAGAACCATCTGCTGTGTAGAAAGGTAAAGCGTCCGTCCTGTCCACCAGGTGCTCTCTACACCTACACACTGGCTAGCAGGATCTGTGTACAGTGCTGGGGTATGGACACGTGCTTTATGGAGAATTCACAACATAGATTGTGTTTCCATTTCTTCTAGGATATTCGCTTCCTTCCCTATATATCCAAATTTGCTACACTTGATATCTCAATGGATACAATCAATTGTAAATATCCCGCACCTATATGGCTTCTTTCACTCAAAGTGCATTGCAGCCTAACATTTAGTTTACCTGCAAATACAAGTCTGTGACCAGTCCAGTGCAAAATTGTGGAATACCAGGGAAATTTCATCCAAAATTAATCAACATACTGTAAGTATATATATATATATATATATATATATATATATATATAATATATATTTATCCTTATATATACATACACACACCATGCTTTCTTATGGTTGCAAATGAGGCATGGCCCCTAACCGATTGTATACAAATAAGAAAGCCGCGGAGACACCATCACGTGTTTCTCAACGCTGGCAGGAAACTAGCCAGGTCTTTCACCGGGAAGGAATGCTCTAGAATCACTGCGTTGAGAAACACATGATGGTGTCTCCGCAGTGGATATGTTGATCTCCCTAAGGTCAACAATGCTTGCTTAAGTAACCGATTGTATAGTGATGCCTTCCTGCCTCTGCGGTCTGTGATATGATTTTATCATTAATGCTTCTTCAGGGGCATGTTACCTCCGTAGATTAGGCTGCTTTCACACTACGTCTTTTTAACATGCGTCCTGAACGTTTTTTTAACGCAGAAACGGATCCAGTGCAAATGCGTTTTCATTTCAATGCATTTGCAATGGACTCGCGTTAACATGCGTTCACCTGCGTTTGCGTGCGTTATTGTCAGGATCCAGCGACTTGCAGTTTTTTAACATCTTTCAAAAACGCTACTTGTAGCGTTTTTGAGCTGCGTCCAACTTCTGCAAATTGCTGGATCCTGACTAAACAGCACGCAAACGCATGTGAACGCTGGCATGCTGATAGGCAGGATCCTGCTTGCTCTACTGAGAATGCCCAGAAGCCAGCCTCGCGTGATCAGTCCCTCTCTCCTCGTCCCTCCCTGTCTCTCTCCTCCCTCTCTCTCTGTCTCTCCCCCTCCCTCTCCCCCACCTGAGAGCTGCGGACACTCGTAACCAAGGTAAATATCGGGTAACCACTTATCTTAGTTACCCGATGTTTACGTTGGTAACGTGTGCAGGGAGCCCGGCTCCTAGCAGCTGCAGACGCTTGTAACCAAAGTAAATATCGGGTATCCAAGCAAGTATACCCGATGTTTACCTTGGTTACGAGCCTCGCAGCTGTCAGATGCCGGCTCCCAGTCTGGCACGTTTAGTTCCCCTCACTCCCGATCACATGACTCCAATGCCCGCCCCTAAACATCCAGTGACAGGATCCTGCAAAATAAGACATGCGTTTGCATGCATTTTTTGCTGTAAAAGCAGGATCCGCTTTTGCAGCAAAAAAACGTTCAGGACGCATGTTAAAAAGACGTAGTGTGAAAGCAGCCTAAGTGAACCATTAGAGATGTACAAATTTAAAGGGAACCTGTCATCAGAAATTTAGCTATAAACCTAAAAGTTTCCCCCTCTGCAGCTCCTGGGCTGCATTCTAGCAAGGTTCCTGTACTTTTTGTGGCCCCTTTTAAACCAAATTAAATACCGTACTTTATAAACTTGTACCTTTTTGCTATGTAAATTTTGTAAATAGTCCATGGGGGCGGGCTGTTTAGTGACCATTGCTGTTCCTCCAGCACATTGACGCCGTCCCCCCACGCTCCATTTCATCCATCAGGATGCCGCCCACTGCGCCCGAGGTGCCGCCCACGCCAGGATCGCTGGTGACGTGTGTCACAAGCACGAGATTATGGGCGGCGCTGTGATTGCATCGCAAGTGCCCGCCCATAATCTCGTGGACGCGCTTTCCCCCACTGCCTCCAGCGTTCTGCGCAAGCGCTCGCCGGCCAAATGACCTGACGTCACCTCCTTCCCATCTTACCCTGCAGCAGGGCAAGATGGAAAAAAGGTGACGTTGGGTCATCTGGCCAGCAAGCGCTTGCGCAGAACGCTGGAGGAAGAGTGGAAAGTACGGTCACGAGGTTATGGGCAGCACTTGCTGATGACACTCACAGCGCCGCCCATAACCTCGTGCCTGCGCAAAACGTCACCAGCGGTCACACGTGCACACAGTGCACAGTCCCGCTACAGTCGCACAGCGCATGTGCGGGACCACGGGCGCCCAAGGGCGGCGTCCTGAGATATGAAATTCAGCGGACGGGCCGCATGTAAAAACTTATGCAAAGGATGCGTTGTTTTCGCCGCATCCGTTGCATAGTTTTCACAGCCGGATTGAGCCGCAGGGCTCAAACCAGATGTGTGAAAGTAGCCTTTGTGGCTGTATACAAATGGAACAATATGTCCATGATTTCACTGCAACCACAGATCTGCCAAAGATTTATCTCTGTGTGTGATGGGGCCTTAAGAGTGAAGCTGATGCTTTATCGACATGAAATGATAGCCTTAGTCTCAGGAGGCCAGGTTATGTTCATATGTAGTGTTATTTTTTCCTGCAGAAAAAAAAGCTGCACTTTCCAATTGTAGTAAAACCTATTGTTCCTTTTCCTGACTGAATTTGAGCACTGTAGCTTTTTTTTTTTAAATCTGCAGTGTTATGCTCGCTAATGGTGATAAGGCGGTGAGTGGGAATGGACCCACTGGACCACTGGGGGAGCCCGGGCTTACTCTGTCGTGGGAGGAGCATGACTAAGCGCCTACAGAGTTGACGCCAGGTGCCACTCCCAGGGCAGTGTCTGGGACTGTCAGCTGACCCCACCCCCCAGGACAGGGAATGGCTTTATGTATGGACATTCAGAGTCTCTAGTACTGCCAGCGCAGCTGGGTTGGCTGAGGCAGACAGGCAGAGTTGGCGCTAGATATAGCCTGTCATTTCTTTCTGTTTCAGCAGTGGTTTTTCACCATGGAAAGCAATGAGAAAGTGCAAAAATAAAAAACCCACATAAAACATGTTTTGCAGCGCTTTTTGCTCACTTGTTGGTGTATTCACTAACTAACTTTATTAAACATGTACGGTACTTGCATATCTAATCTGCACCAAAAATACTGCAGCAAAATCACACCAAAAAAGTGATAAAACCTGCATGGATTTTGAACGTAGCATTTTTACTCTACAAGAGAGCAGGATTTAGCTCCGGATACGCTGTGTGTTAGGCTGCTTTCACACATCCGGTTTTTGCTGAACGGCACAATACGGCGCTTTGCAGAAAAACGCAACCGGCGGCAAAAAAAAAGGTTGCATAGACTTGCATTAGCGCCGTATTGTGCCGCATGACCTTGCGTTGCGTCCGTTTTTTGCCGGATGCGGCATATTTAGCCCATGTGGCGGCCGGATGGAACGTTGCCTGGCACGTTTTTTTGTGCGGCGAAAAAACCGCAGTGCTGGCGCGATTTACAATGCAAGCCTATGGACGCCGGATGCGTTTTTTTGCACTGCGCATGCTCATTATCAAACCGCATCCGTCAAAAAACTGACGTTCCGCATGGAATAACTTATGCAACGGATCGTTTTTTCGCCGCATCCGTTGCATAGGTTTTTGAGCCGGATTGAGCCGCAATGCAAAAACTGGATGTGTGAAAGCAGCCTTAAGGCTATGTGCGCACTAGGCGTTTTTACCCGCGGATTTACCAGCGCTTTTGCTGCGGAAATTTCTTGAGAAATGTTTGAAATCTTTCTGCAGACATTTCCCAGCAAAACCTATGGGGAAAAAAATAGCTGTGCGCACACTGCGTTTTTTTCTCAAGAAAATTCTTTGTGAAGATTTTCTTGAGAAAATTTCTTGAGAAAATGTGCATGTCACTTCTTTTCCGCAGGTACCTGCGGTATACCCCCGGTATTTCACTCCATTCACTGTAATGTAATCGTGAAATACCAGGGGTATACCGCAGGTAGCAAATGATGTGCTGTGTACCCCCAATTATAGCCATGATTTACCTGCGGTAATGTTCATAGCTGCCTGCGGTTTTGCAGGAAGTGATGTCATAATGACAGAAGAGGAAGCGGAGCAGAGTAAACACAGACGTCACACTCCCTGGACGCCGCACAGAAGCGCTTCCGTGTGACCTCCAGGTGCCCGTGCAGTCTGTGTCCCGCGGCTGCCTGCCCTGCTGTGTGTCAGTGTCTGCCCGCAGTATCGGCAGCTTGTCACGCTGCAGCGGAGGCAGACACTGACACACAGCAGTGCGTGCAGCTGCGGGGATGACGGGCGCTGCTGTCAGGAGGTGAGATGAGATCATTACCTGCTGTGACGATCTCCTGCCTCCTGACGTCACCGCTGTCACTGCAGTCTATGCCTGCGGCCCGAGACTGTCACTAGCGGTGACGTCACGGGCTCTCGCGATACTGCTGAGAATGCGGCGGGCATAGAAAACAGTGACAGCGCTGATGGCAGGACTGCAGGAGATCATCACAGCAGGTAATGATCTCATCTCACCTCCTGATGGCAACGCTCGTCATCCCCTGCAGTGACCTGGGCTGACCTATTGATGTTAGCTCAGGTCACTGCATTACTCTCCCAGCCAATGGGGAACCTTCTGTTCTTCACTTACTGGGACAGTGACTATGGTATGGATTGTCTTGGGCCCCCCCCCCCCTTATTGGATTATGCCGGAACCGGATTTGATTGTTCTTGTCAATAAATTGGTGAAAGAAGGAATGTGGGGAGTGTTTTTTCAAATAAAACTTTTTTTGTTGTCTATTTTTTTTATCTCTTACTGACTGAGTTGGTGATGTCAGATATCTGATAGACGCGTGACATCACTAACCCCAGGGCTTGATGCCAGGTGACATTACACATCTGGCATCAACCCCATATATTACCCCGTTTGCCACCGCACCAGGTCAACGGGATGAGTTGGGGCGAAGCGCCAGGATTGGCACGTCTAATGGATGCGCCACTTCTGGGGCGGCTGCAGCCTGTTATTTTTAGGCTGGGGAGTGTCCAATAACAGTGGCCCTCCCTAGTGTTAGAATATCAGACTTCAGCTCTCCGCTTTACCTTGGCTGGTGATCCAATATGGGGGGACCCCACGTTTTTTGTTGTAAATTATTTATTTAATGTAAAATAACAGCGTGGGGTGCCCTCTGTTTTGGATTACCAGCCAAGGTGAAGCTGCCAGCTGTGGTCTGCAGGCTACAGCCGTCTGCTTTACCCTAGCTGGCTACAAAAGATGGGGGGACCTCACGTCTTTTTTTTTTTTTTTTTTAAATTATTTATTTATTTTTTGGCTAAATACAAGGCTAGGCACCCTTTAGTGCCACATGAAAGTCACTAAAAGGGTGCCAGCTTAGAATATGCAGGGGGTGGAACATTTATATAGGTCTTTCTCATCTATCTATCTATCTATCCATCTTTCCCTCTATCCATTATCTGTCTATCTATCGATTATCTATCTATTATCTATATTATTTCTTGCAGTTCAGCATAAAAAAAACGCAGGGACCAACCTGTGGAAAAACCGCGGCAGAAACGCATGCGTTTTTCCTGCGGTTTTTGTGCGTTTTTTTACCGCAGGTGTGGTAATCTTCAACTCCCAGAAGTTTCTCAAGAAATTTTCTTGAGAAAAATCACTTTTCTAGTGCGCACATAGCCTAAAGGAACCTGTCAGGTGCAATGTGCACCCAGAACCACGAGCCGTTCTGGGTGTATATTGCTAATCCCTGCCTAACTGTCTCAGCCTATAGTAGCATAGATAAAGGGATTTTAGAAAATGTATTTCTATATATAAGACGATAAGCTAATGAGGCTAGCGATTAGTCGCAAGGGCGTTAGTCCCCTTGGCTAGTCGGCCCCCTTAACATGTAAACATACCCATGAGGCGTGCGAACATGCTAATGATTGCACAGTACACCTCTCTGCTGACATCACTGAACTTCAGCTCAGTGCTCATGATCCCGGACTTTCGGCCATGCACACTACACGAGTTTGAAGCCAGGACGCGTACACCCAGCTTCATAGTGCGCATGACTGAAAGTCCAGGATCATGTGCACTGAGCCGAAATCCACCATCAGGCGCATTGGCAGGCGGTGAGTGCGACCATCCTCTGTCGATGTGCATTCATTAGCATATTTGCACGCCCACATGCTTACATGCTAAGGGGGTCGACTACCCAAGGGAACGAATGCCCTTGCAACTAGTCCCTGGCCTCATTAGCATATCATATGGAATCTTTAGAAATATTTTTTCTAAAGATCCCTTTATCGATGCTACCATAGCCTGGGACAGTTGGGCATGGATTAGCAATACTGCTCGTGGTTCTGGGTACAAATTGCACCTGACACAGGTTCCCTTTAACACGGATTGTGGGTCTTCTCTTGACTTGTACTAATCTGATCAACAAGGTCATTATGATGTAGAAATAGTGCCTCTGTAACAGTTGTTTTGAGCATTGTATGAGGATGTAACATACCCAGGTCATGTGCTGTTTATGGCGAGAGCAGTGTATGTTGTGTCAATAGAAAATAATAGACTGGAATCTGCAGCACAGCAATCAATTATATTGTTGTTGCTGTTTTGTTGGAGGAATGATAAAATAAACCTGTTGGGTGGATCAGGTGATTATTTTTCTCTAGTTATGAAAGTTCTGCTTAAACGCTCTGTTTATACCTTAAACATGGTAATGTTATAATACTAAACTCTGTAAACACGCTTTGTTGAAAGTTTCCATAGTTATTGCAACCGGATCTGCAACTCTTGTATTTCTTGTCAGCCCCTGGGGTTATAAATCACAATGTAGCACTGCTCACTTACACATTTTGTTTTTTTTTTTTGTATGAATATATACACTTCTTAACATTGAAATTGCAAAGTTATGGAATCCTGGCAATCTCAGGATCCATAGACCTGTAAATGATGGAAAATTTATAACAAATTTTTCAAAACGTCTCAGTTTATTCAATAACTAGTATGAGCGCCATGTGCAAAAATACACATGGCTTAGGCTGCTTTCACACATCCGTTTTTTGCTGAGCGGCACAATACGGCACTTTGCAGAAAAAACTCAACCGTTTTTTTGCCGCTGGTTGCGTTTTTTCCCCATAGACTTTCATTAGCGCCGTATTGTGCTGCATGGCCTTGTGTTGCGTCTGTTTTTTGCCGGATGCGGCATATTTAGCCGATGCGGCGGCCGGATGGAACGTTGCCTGGCACGTTTTTTTGTGCGGTGAAAAAAACGCATTGCGCCGGATCCAGCGCGATGTGGCGCAATTTACAATGCAAGCTTATGGACGCCGGAAGCGTCGTCCTGCGGCAAAAAAAACGCATCCGGCCGCTGCTCAGTATCAAGCCGCATCCGTCAAAAATCGGACGGGCCGCATGGAAAAACATATGCAACAGATCCGTTTTTTTCGCCGCATCCGTTGCATTGGTTTTTGGGCTGGATTGAGCCGCACTGCAAAAACCGGATGTGTGAAAGCAGCCTTAGCTGCAATCAATGAGTATATTACTGGTGTCTTAGAATGTACTGCCATGCTAAATGTACTGGGGCTCGAAAGTCATCAAGGGCTGCTGAAAGCAGTTGCCTTTTGGAGATTGCCAACCAATGACTTTCTACATGTGCTCGATGGGAGACAAGTCCAGAGACACTGCAGGCCATGGTAGCCTGTTTAGTACATTCAGGCTTTTCATGAGCAACATGAATTAACGTTTTAATGTTGAAAATGGCACTTGGAACACTTGGGAAAGAAGGACACACCACTGGTTCCACAATTGATCCATTCTGTACTGCAAGTGAAATTGAAAGTCACATATCCTATGGTGTCAAGCACTGCCTACACAAACCATCAGAAGGTTTTCGCATAGAGGTCTGAACTTTTCATTGGTAACTCCTACTTTTATTTTGGACTCAATAATTGTCAGAAATTGGTCTGGAGACCATGTGGCCAACACCATGAAGAGGATTTTGAGTGAAGGTCAGACCGGTCATAGACCAGGGATTATGGCGTGGGTTAGTTTAAAGTCCGGTGGAAGGAAACGTTGAGTTTTCATTACATGAACACTAAAAGCTTGGCATTAGGCTGCTTTCACAACTCCGGTTTTTCCTGTGCGGCACAATCCGGCACTTTGCAGGAAAATCGCAACCGTTTTTTTTTGCTGCCGGTTGCGTTTTTCCTGCATAGACTTTAATTAGTGCCGCATTGTGCCGCATGGGCTTGCGTTCCGTCTGTTTTTTGCCGCATGCGGCAGATTTAGCCGATGCAACGGACGGCTGGAACGTTGCCTGGCACGTTTTTTTTTGTGCGGCAAAAAAAACCCGCATTGCGCCGCATCCAGCAAGCGGCAAAAAACGGACGGGCCGCATTTAAAAAACTTATGCAAAGGATGCGGCTTTTTCGCCGCATCCGTTGCATAGGTTTTAGAGCCGGACTGGCCGGCTCTGCACCTACCGGATGTGTGAAAGCAGCCTTACAGTGATTTGGTCATGGAACCAGTGGTACGACCATTTTTCTCCAGTGTGTTACAGCCAAGGCCTCATATTACTGTGAGCAGCCTGCCTGGCCTAAATGTACTAGCATGGCCTGCAGTGTCTCATCATTAGTTAGCAAGTGCAAAGGGAGTTGCCGACAGCGGATTTGGACGATTGCACTAAGTGCCGCAAAACATTTCTCAAAAAACCCCCCAAACAATAATCTCATTAATAGCATGCCAAGGTGTGTAAGTGAGTATATTTCTGCTTGTGGCACGCATACGCGATACTGAATAAATCAAGATTTTTATTTATTTTACTAACAAATATAACGCCATTAATTCCACAGCGCTTTACAGACATCATCATCCCTGTTCCCATTGAGGCTCACAATTTTAAATTTTAAACCAGTATGTCTTTGGAGTGTGGGGGAAAACCCACGCAAACATAGCGAGAACACACAAACTCCGTTGCAGATATCGTTGGTGGGATTTTAACATAGGACCCCAATGCTGCAAGACTGCAGTGCTAACCACTGAGCTACCATTTTTGAAAATGTTTCTATTTTTTCGTCATTTGCATATCATTAACATTTCTATCGATCATGTGATTTCAAAGATTTTCCTTCTCAGTGTTTCAGTTTCTATGTTGAAGATTGTAGGTGCAGTATACGCCAGTCAGCTATAACATTAAAAAGAAGTAAGATTTCACCCCCCTCTCCCACCAAACCACATGTGGGCATGCCTGTCTCTGAATTGTAAATCCATGGACCCCTTTATACCTTCTTTCTCTTGCTGCATTCCTGAGAAAGTAGCAGTTTAATCAATAGGCAAATAAGGCAATGAGTGTGCTAAACACGATGAAGCAGTTATTGGCAGTCTTCATCCCATGGCTGTTTCTCCTAGCACCAGCCTCATTAGCTTGATTGGTAGCTCACTGCCTGAGTGTTATCAGGGCCCAGGGAAGGAAATCAGACAGCTATCAATAAAGCTCCAAAAGCTGGTGCTAATTGGGTAAGCAACCTTGGGAGGCATAGGATCATTATCTGCTCTGCCATGCTCTGGACGCTTATCACCTCATTAGCATATGACATAAAACTTTAATTTCTCAGCAATGCAGCAACAGATGAACTATATAAGGCCTAAGACACACGGCGAGAAAAACGGTGCGAGTGGAGTGCGATAAAACATTGCATTCCCTCGGACCAATATTAGCCTGTGTGTCAGCACCCATGAGCGATTATTTTCTCAGCCCTGTACAGCGAGTGCAGAGCGAGAATGGCAATAGTCTGCAACGGAGAAGAGAGGGAGATAAATCCCTCCCTCCCCTCTGCAGCACTGACCCGTCCCTCCTCAGAGCCGGCCCGCCCCCCGCAGCTGAAATCCGCTCGCACAGTCGGACCTCAGTCTCAGGGACACTCGCATGACACTCTGCTCTGCTGTGCTGCCAGCGTGAGCCGAGTGTCTTGCGAGGGGATCGCACTAGTGCCCCGTGTGGCCCCAGCCTAAAGGTAACAATGGATTTACATTTCAATGACCTGAATGCTCATATATGCATTGGGGTTTTTTAGTGGGGTGGGGCATTCATCTTACTGACGATTCCCTTCAAAGCTGCTGACAGAAGAACTTAATAAAATGGATTATCTTGTGACAATGGCTTTCAAGGAGTAAAATCTATCAGGCAGCAAGTAGGCCAATATTGATGTGGATGGGTTAAGCTGGGTTCACACATAGCGACAGCGACAACAACGTCGCTGTTACGTCACCATTTTCTGTGACGCAACAGCGACCTTGTAAGTCGCTGTTATGATCGCTGCTTAGCTGTCAAACACAGCAGAAGCAGCAGCGATCATAACGACACGCGTCGCTGTGCTACATGTGCAGAATGCAGGGAGCAGCGCACACTGCTTAGCGCTGGCTCCCTGCTCTCCTAGCTACAGTACACATCGGGTTAATTACCCGATGTGTACTGCAGCTACATGTGCAGGGAGCAGGCACTGGCAGCGAGGGTGGACGCTGGTAACGAAGGTAAATATCGGGTAACCAGGGAAAGGTCTTTCCTTGGTTACCCGATGTTTACCCTGGTTACAGCTTACCGCAGCCGCCAGACGCCGGCTCCTGCTCGCTTCATTTCGTCGCTCTCTCGCTGTCACACACAGCGATGTGTGCGTCACAGCGGGAGAGCGACAACCAAAAAATGAAGCTGGACATTCAGCAACGACCGGCGACCGCACAGCAGGGGCCAGGTCGTTGCTGGATGTCACACACAGCGACAGCGACTGGATGTCGCTGCAACGTCACAGAAAATGGTGACGTAGCAGCGACGTCGTTGTCGTCGTCGCTGTGTGTGACACCACCCTTAGATGTAGGAAAATCAGTCGAGTGTGGGGGGATATGAATGAATTTGACAAGGAAAGTGGGGTTTATGGCACTCCTGTTATCAAGTGCTTATCAAAAGTGGTTCAAATAAGTTGAGTGAAAGCAGGCCAATGTGGTTCAATTCCACTGAACTACTGTAGTGCATATTGCTGAAACATTAATGATACAAAGATGTGAGAACACACAGTACATCAACGTTTTCTGCTGCATTTCAGCAGCGTCACAAAAGAGTAATCAGAGTCCTGAATGCTAACCTCTCTCTGCACTAGAATGTGACTCCTAGCATTCGACATTTCAGCTTTAAAACTTAGGGAATAGACCAGGGTAGCTTGGTCTTCTGATGAATGAATTGTGAAAGAAGAGAAACGGTTATATGTATTCTGCCTAGGAAATCACATTACCTCTAACGCTATGTGCGCACAGTGCGTTTTTGCGCGTTTTTCGGATGCGTTTTTGGCTTCAAAACTGCATGACTTTGCTTCCCCAGCAAAGTCTGAGTTTTCATTTTTGCTGTCCGCACACAACTTTTTTTTTTTTTTTTTTTTAAGCTGCGTTTTTGAGCTTGAAAAAAAAAATGGACATGTCAATTCTTTCCTACGTTTTTCTGCGTTTTCCGCCCATGCAATGCATTGGAAAAACGCAGCAAAACCCAGAGATCAGAAACGCAGCCCAAAACGCACCAAATCGCGGTAAAAACGCATGCGTTTTTTCGACGCGGGTGTGTTTTTGTGCGTTTTTATCGGCCAAAAACGCACAAACGCAATTTGAAAAAACGCAGCGTGCGCACATAGCCTTAGTGTTTAGATAGTAGGTGCGTGGCAAAGTTACTTCCTTGGAGACCAAGTACGCCCCTTCATGGCAGCAATACTAGCTTATGGCAGTGTTTTCTTTCAGCAGGTGTAATACCACCTTGTGAAAGTTGTTGAGAAATGTTTTGAGGAATATGACCTTTCAGTGTGTAGACTTTACTTGTAAAGCCACGTGCACACATTGAGTATTTGGTGAGTTTTTTACCTCAGTATTTGTAAACGAAACCCATGAATGGGTGAAAAATGCAGAAGTGGTGCCCTTGTTTCTATTGTACTCTTCCTCTGATTGTTCCACTCCTGGTTTTGGCTTACAAATACAGAGGTAAAATACTCATCAAATACTGAACGCGCACGTGGCCTAGGACTCCAGATCTTAGCCAGAATTAGCTTATTTAGGATGTGTTGGAAAGTGAAGCCTAATCAATGGCTTCTCTGCCTCGCAACCTGCAGTATACGGACACTTTAACTCCTGTAAGATCATCATGAATGATCATTCTAGGAACGCTTGTATCAAAAAAAATCTTGTAGTCTAAATAGGCTGAAAATCGCTAATGAATGAGCAAAAGGCTGATTTATTGGGTGAAATGATCTTTTGGTTTTGAAATTATTAGATAAAATACATTGCAGTAATGGGTTAATGCAGCAAGTTAGGGTTATTTTCCAAACTTTGCCAGAATAGTAAACATAGGACACCCCTGACGCACATTTTGCATGGGCATTTTCATGAGGGATATGCTTATACTTGTATAGAACATTTCATGGATATTGAGTAGGTATGGTATAGCACTATTCATGAACATGGGCTAGGTCTTGTATAGCACTATTTATGGGCTAGGGCTTGTATAGCACTATTCATGGGTTAGGTCTTGTATAGCACTATTCATGGACATCGGCTAGGTCTGGTATAGCACTATTCATGCACATGGGCTAGGTCTGGTATAGCACTATTCATGCACATGGGCTAGGTCTGGTATAGCACTATAAATGCACATGGGCTAGGTCTGGTATACCACTATTCATGCAAATGGAATAGGTCAGGTACAGCACTATTCATGGACTTGGGCTAGGTCTGGTATAGCACTATTCATGAACATGGACACTAGGTCTGGTATAGCACTATTCATGCAAATGGGCTAGGTCTGGTATAGCACTATTCATGGACATGGGCTAGGTCTGGTATAGCACTATTCATGGACATGAGCTAGGTCTGGTATAGCAATATTCATGGACGTTGACTAGATCTGGTATAGTACTATTCATGGACGTGGGCTAGGTTGGTATAGCACTATTTATGGACTAGGTTGGTACCGCACAAATGAAATGATGTGTGATACCAGGTCTGGTACAGCACTATTATGGACATGGACATGGGCTAGGTCTGGTACAGCACTATTCATGGACGTGGGCTAGGTCTGGTACAGCACTATTCATGGACGTGGGTTAGGTCTGGTACAGCACTATTCATGGACGTGGGTTAGGTCTGGTACAGCACTATTCATGGACGTGGGCTAGGTCTGGTATAGCACTATTCATGGACGTTGACTAGATCTGGTATAGTACTATTCATGGACGTGGGCTAGGTTGATATAGCACTATTTATGGACAAGGTTGGTACCGCACAAATGAAATGATGATGTGTGATACCAGGTCTAGTACAGCACTATTATGGACATGGGCTAGGTCTGGTACAGCACTATTCATGGACGTGGGCTAGGTTGGTACAGCACTATTCATGGGCTAGGTCTGGTACAGCACTATTCATGGACGTGGGCTAGGTCTGGTACAGCACTATTCATGGACGTGGGCTAGGTCTGGTACAGCACTATTCATGGACGTGGGCTAGGTCTGGTACAGCACTATTCATGGACGTGGGCTAGGTCTGGTACAGCACTATTCATGGACGTGGGCTAGGTCTGGTACAGCACTATTCATGGACGTGGGCTAGGTTGGTACAGCACTATTCATGGACTAGGTTGGTACAGCACTATTCATGGACTAGGTTGGTACAGCACTATTCATGGACTAGGTTGGTAAAGCACTATTCATGGACTAGGTCTGGTACAGCACTATCATGGACTAGGTCTGGTACAGCACTATTCATGGACTAGGTTGGTACAGCACTATTCATCAACTAGGTCTGGTACAGCACTATTCATGGACTAGGTCTGGTACAGCACTATTCATGGACTAGGTCTGGTACAGCACTATTCATGGACGTGGACTAGGTCTGGTACAGCACTATTCATGGACTAGGTCTGGTACAGCACTATTCATGGACGTGGGCTAGGTCTGGTACAGCACTATTCATGGACGTGGGCTAGGTTGGTACAGCACTATTCATGGACTAGGTTGGTACAGCACTATTCATGGACTAGGTCTGGTACAGCACTATTCATGGACTAGGTCTGGTACAGCACTATTCATGGACGTGGGCTAGGTCAGGTACAGCAATATTCATGGACGTGGGCTAGGTCTGGTACAGCACTATTCATGGACGTGGGCTAGGTCTGGTACAGCACTATTCATGGACGTGGGCTAGGTCTGGTACAGCACTATTCATGGACGTGGACTAGGTCTGGTACAGCACTATCATGGACTAGGTTGGTATAGCACTATTCATGAACATGGACACTAGGTCTGGTATAGCACTTGCCAATGTATGTAAAGCGCTGTGGAATTAATAGCGCTATATAAATGAATAAAATTATTATTATTATTATTATTATTCATGGGCTAGGTCTGGTACAGCACTATTCATGGACGTGGGCTAGGTCTGGTACAGCACTATTCATGGACGTGGGCTAGGTCTGGTACAGCACTATTCATGGACGTGGGCGAGGTCTGGTACAGCACTATTCATGGACGTGGGCTAGGTTGGTACAGCACTATTCATGGACTAGGTCTGGTACAGCACTATCATGGACTAGGTTGGTATAGCACTATTCATGGACTAGGTCTGGTACAGCACTATTCATGAACTAGGTTGGTATAGCACTGTTCATGGACTAGGTCTGGTACAGCACTATTCATGGACGTGGGCTAGGTTGGTACAGCACTATTCATGGACGTGGGCTAGGTTGGTACAGCACTATTCATGGACTAGGTCTGGTCCAGCACTATTCATGGACTAGGTCTGGTACAGCACTATCATGGACTAGGTTGGTATAGCACTATTCATGGACTAGGTCTGGTACAGCACTATTCATGAACTAGGTTGGTATAGCACTGTTCATGGACTAGGTCTGGTACAGCACTATTCATGGACGTGGGCTAGGTTGGTACAGCACTATTCATGGACTAGGTCTGGTCCAGCACTATTCATGGACTAGGTCTGGTACAGCACTATTCATGGACGTGGACTAGGTCTGGTACAGCACTATTCATGGACTAGGTCTGGTACAGCACTATTCATGGACGTGGGCTAGGTTGGTACAGCACTATTCATGGACTAGGTCTGGTACAGCACTATTCATGGACTAGGTCTGGTACAGCACTATTCATGGACTAGGTCTGGTACAGCACTATTCATGGACTAGGTCTTGTACAGCACTATTCATGGACTAGGTCTGGTACAGCACTATTCATGGACATGGACTAGGTCTGGTACAGCACTATTCATGGACATGGACTAGGTCTGGTACAGCACTATTCATGGACATGGACTAGGTCTGGTACAGCACTATTCATGGACATGGGCTAGGTCTGGTACAGCACTATTCATGGACATGGGCTAGGTTGGTACAGCACTATTCATGGACTAGGCTGGTACAGCACTATTCATGGACATGGACTAGGTCTGGTACAGCACTATTTATGGACTAGGTTGGTACAGCACTATTCATGGACATGGACTAGGTCTGGTACAGCACTATTCATGGACATGGGCTAGGTTGGTACAGCACTATTCATGGACATGGACTAGGTCTGGTACAGCACTATTTATGGACTAGGTTGGTACAGCACTATTCATGGACATGGGCTAGGTTGGTACAGCACTATTCATGGACATGGGCTAGGTTGGTACAGCACTATTCATGGACATGGGCTAGGTCTGGTATAGCACTATTCATGGACATGGGCTAGGTCTGGTACAGCACTATTCATGGACATGGGCTAGGTTGGTACAGCACTATTCATGGACATGGGCTAGGTTGGTACAGCACTATTCATGGACATGGGCTAGGTCTGGTATAGCACTATTCATGGACATGGGCTAGGTCTGGTACAGCACTATTCATGGACATGGGCTAGGTCTGGTACAGCACTATTCATGGACATGGGCTAGGTCTGGTACAGCACTATTCATGGACATGGGCTAGGTTGGTACAGCACTATTTATGGACTAGGTTGGTACAGCACTAATGAAATGAAGATGTGTGATACCAGACATATAATAAACGAGTTCTTTTGTTCTCCCAGCTGCTTTTGCTGCTCTTGCCCTCTATGACAATAATTAGTTATGAGTTGCAGGTTTCCATTACTGTTTTTTGAGATTGACAGCTCTGGCCAGCTCTGTCGTTTTGTCATTGGTGTACAGCCTTTTGCGGGGCGGTGACTCATCTGGTGATTGCCTGGGAGCGGTACTGCAGTCAGTGCTCTGCTTATATTTGCTGACTGTGTCTGCAGGAACATGGTAGTGTCTGTTTGTAATAAATCTCAGTTATGAATGCACACAACATTATAATAAAGTGAGTACAAAGAGATAATGTTACATAAATATTGCTTGCGGCGTATTTTTGGTGTCTTCATCGTGAGTCATTTGACTTGTCCACAAGGCATGGTGTTCCTGATGACAGATTGCATTTGCAGAGGCAAAGACTCTGTTTTTGCAAGTGGAAAATTATTTTATGTTTTGGTGATACTTGTGTTTGTTTCTTCACAGAGCAGCCATATTTTACAGAAGATAGTTCAGGATGTGACTGTGCAGGGATCACCGATAACAGTACTTGCTGCGTCCATAGCACGGCTCAGTCAGGACCTTTGACTCGCAGAGCTCAGTCTGCTGCAATATTCGGATCATTCACACTCTGGCAGATTCTTGAGCAGGTTTTACAGAAAGTCTCTCTAAAGGCCGCTTTACACGCTGCGACATCGCTCAAGCAATCTCGTTGGGGTCACGGAATTTGTGACGCACATCCGGTCGCTTTAGCGATGCCCTTGCGTGTGACGCCGATGAACGATTTTGCATCGTTGCAAAAATGTGCAAAATCGCTCATCGGTGACATGGTGGTCCATTCTCTAATATCGTTGCTGCAGCAGTAACGAAGTTGTTCCTCGTTCCTGCGGCAGCACACATCGGTACGTGTGACACCGCAGTAACGAGGAACCTCTCCTTACCTGCCTCCCGCCCACAATGCGGAAGGAAGGAGGTGGGCGGGATGTTCGTCTCGCTCATCTCCGCCCCTCCGCTTCTATTGGGCGGCGGTTCAGTGACGCAGCTGTGACGCTGAACGAACCGCCCCCTTAGAAAGGAGGCGGTTCGCTGGTCACACCGACGTCGCAGGGCAGGTAAGAAGTGTGACGGGTCTGGGCGATGTTGTGCGCCACGGGCAGAGATTTGCCCATGTCGCACAACCGATGGGGGCGGGTACCCACGCTAGCAATATCGGTACTGATATCGCAGCGTGTAAAGTGGCCTTAAGGCTATGTGCACACATAGCTGATTTTTTTTTCCCGCACGTAAAACTGCATCTCTTGGCAGGAAAAAAAGCTGCTGGCAAAAAAAGCGTGTTTTTGCCGCATTTATGCTTTTTTATCCTTTTTTTTTTCTATTGAGATAGGGAAAATGTAGGATTAAAAGCAGAAAGATTTGACATACATCATACATAAGTGAGCCGCCTATGATCTACAGTGAAGTCTGTGCTGGCATGGTCATACGACCGTCAGGGTCTGTCAAGGCCAATATTGGATGCCAATATTTTTCTTTGATAAAAATCCGGTGTAATGCCTGTGTGCAATAATCATGCCCACTTTATAATGCTACCAAAACGTTTAAAAATTGGCTGCCCTGGAGAGATTTATTGTCGATAATGGGAGCCAAGAAGCCTAAGATAATACCCACTTCTTGGCACCCGTTTTGGGCTATACATATTTCCATATGCCAGTGTTGATTACCTGTTGGGGTTTTTTGTACACTTGATAAAGATGCCAGTACGGCATTGAAACAGGTAGTGGATAGTAAAGACCCTACAAAGAATACCACAGCCGTAGACTTTTCCGGCAGCGCAGATAATTTTTAACCATGTTTTTCTCCTGTTTTCGTCATTTCCTTCTGGAGGACTTTTCCCCCAGCCACAGGGCAGCGGTAGCGGGCTATTTTATATACTATCTCCTATACTGGGGTATATAGAAAAAGTCCAGCTCACCCAATGGAGACCGCTAAATATTTGATCGGTGCACGGAAGAGAAAACAGGATCCCTCTGCAGCAGGACATAGTGTAGGAAATTATCCAGCATCCAGATCAGTAGATTGGTTAAAAATCAATTTTCCTTTATTCCAAACTTAATAAAAGCATAAAATTTTCCATCATGATGAAGATCGCATCACAAGACGTGTAAGGTGGACGCGTTTCGGACAAAAAACTAGTCCTTAATCTGAGACCATCTCAGATTAAGGACTAGTTTTTTGTCTGAAACGCGTCTACCTTACACGTCTTGTGATGCGTTCTTCATCATGATGGATAATGTTATGCTTTTATTAAGTTTGGAATAAAGGAAAATTGGTTAAAAATCAATCTACTGATCTGGATGCTGGATAATTTCCTACACTATCTCCTATATTGGGGTCTTACGCCATTGTGCAATTTTTCCTTCACAATCACCATTTCCTCACTTTATAATGGTATTGTTGTGAAGACCCTGACAGTGACATTTCACTCGGAGAGATTGATATCATTCCTACATATACTGCAGGTAAATAAAGTCAGTGCTGTGCAAGAATTGTCTGCTCCTTTCAAGGTGAAATGAAATTCTGGTGATCTGGATATATACCCCTATGGATGCTTGCGTAGAACAGAACTGTGCAGATGGAGCATGCCTGGTGCATCTGATCGAGAAGCCTTGACCACATATGCCTACTATACTATGTGAATTGGTTACTTAAAGGGAACCTGTCATGTGAAAAAAACCCCACTATTAACCTACAGATATGGGGTTAGTCTGCAGGGTAATAGTGCGCTGAACCTGCCCGGTGTCCGCATTTAGAGTACCGGTAGCAGGAGGAATTTAATTTTATTCCTCCCTGCAGCTTTCAGCCTTCGATCAGTTATAGGGAGAGTGTCGGCGCTGTTTCTCACCTTTGTATAGTGAGTGGCTTCTGTAACCACGCCCCTGGCACTGACTGACAGCCGACTCAGCCATAGCACGGTTACAGCCATAGACAGAGCAGTGAATGGACCAGCATCGGCGCTACCCCTGTGGCTGGAAGCCAAACGCTTCAGGAAGGAATAAAGTTAATTTCCTCCCGGCAGTGGGGCTCTAAGTACAGGCACCAGGCAGGTTCAGAAATGATTAACCTGCAGATTAACCCCAAAATAACAAGATAATAGCATTTTTCACGTGACCATTCCCTTTAATTGTAATCAAATCAATCATGGCCTTGCTTCCCTCAGCCCCAACAAGATGATCAAACTGCTGTTTGTGATCCCAATTCGTTTGCTTTATAACTCCCTATACATTGTACTTAAAGAGAACCTGTCTCCAGGTCCACAATGGCCATTTTTATGTTTGTTGCACTCCCTTTGCTTCAGAGTAACACGGTTCCAGCAACATGAGCCTTTACATTTACTGCTAAAATCCATATCTCTGGACCTGTATGTCAGGGTTTTTTGTTTTGTTTTTTTAATACAATATGGAATAATAAGGAGAGCAGCAAGAATAAAATCCTCTTTTTAAAGGAAATCTGTCACCAGGTTTTTGCTGAGAGCAGCATAAAGTAGTAACAGAGACCCTAATTACAGCGATGTCACTTACTGAGCTGTTTGCTGTCATTTTGATAAAATCAATGTTTTCTCTGTTGCAGATCTAGCAGTTATACACAGTTTATGAATATGCTGGACTATCTGCAGCACGTCAAGTAGTCCTCTAATGATAACCTGTCATTGATTAAACAGTGATGTTATCAAAACTACACTAAGCAGCCCGGTAAGTGGCATATCACTGGAATCAGGATGTCTGCTCCTACATTATGCTGCTCTCAGATTAGGTGCAAAAACGTGGTGACAGATTCCCTTTAAGGGTGTGGTTCCTCAGCAGTCTGCCAGCTCTATAGGTGCTTCCTTTCCCACACTTCCCATCATGCTTGCTGTCTGTCACTAATGGACACAGACAGAAGGGGCCCCTGTGCAAGAACAGTTTATGGGCCTTTTGCAGTCCAGTACGTCATCAGAATACACTTTCCCTCCAGCTGGAAGCGGACCCCCTTCCCTTTTGGGCCTGTGCACATGTTGCACCATTGGTATGCCTTCCCTGCTGTCATTGCACAGTGTCTTGCTTGTCCATAACTGAAAGCCTATCCCGCTGGTATGCCTGCATGCCGAGTGAAAGCCAAAGGAGCAGAGATGAAGCCCAGCCCCCGCTATCTGTAATCAATCTACCCCTTTCTGCTGCTTAAGGGGGATTATATTTGACAAAAGGCAGTGGCAGCAAAGTTAGACAGAAGGGAGACACCTAGTGGCCAACATTAGTGCTTGGTTTCCCTTTATTTGATGCTAGGGGTTTGGAGGTAAATGGTGGCTTGTATATTGACTATTTATCACATTATCTATCAAAAAGGGTGAAGTTGTCTGAAAGTAAAGTGACCCTTTAAGGACTAACCTTGCTGAGAATAAAGCTCACCTCAGGACAAACTTTCATGTTTCTTTAACAAAGAAATCCTTGAACCCTGTGTATATAGTGCAGGATCAGTAAGCATATGCATTGCGTGTTCTTGTGAGCAATAGGTAGGTTTTGATGAAATATTAATGAGTGGAACAGCTTGGTAGATGTACTCTGTAACCTGGCGCAGGAAGGATGGCAGTTGCTCTGATACTTATAGCTGTAAGCTAGAGATTATTTTTCTTTGGAAGCTTCACAGTTGAGTTTAGACAAAGCTATATTCACCCCAGGATGGGTGTATTCCATCTATGGAAGGATGAACTGTTTTCCTCTAGGGAATTCAGTTATTTTCAGGCTTAACTCTGTCAATACATATTGTGCCAAAGCTTTAAACAAAGTTGGCTTTTGTTTTGAATTCTTATTTAGTGATGTCCATATTTCACCCAATAGCAGGTTGCGACCTTAGGACAATATTTATTAGCAACGTATGGTTTAGGTAACATGGGGAGTTTAAACTGCAGAATTTAGTGCTTCGTGACTGATCATACATTTACAGATCTCTGTCTCAAGTTTGTTTTATCTCGTTCCGGTAAATCCGTTCTTCCAAAAAGACCATGTTCACACACAGCAGACATTTTCCACTGTGGGAAATGTCTGATAATTGTGTTGTGGGTTTTTTTTAACACCTTTTAAATGCATTCTATATACCGATTAGCCAGCTTTCAGTGTATCCTGAGAGTTGTAGTTTTCTAACCAATAAGGAACAACAGTTAAACCATTGCTCCAAAATAAAGCTACATCCTTCGTCGGGTCAGCACACACAGCGAGTAGTACGGGGCGAGTGGAATGCGATAAAAAAAATCACATTCCACTCGGACCAATACTACTCTATGGGGCAGCTCCCATGAGCGATTGTTTTCTCAGCTCTAATTGAACCGAGAATACAATCACAGCATGCTGCGGGTGGAATTTGATTTTGTTCCACTCGCACCCATTCAAATCTATGGGGCGAGAGAAACATCGCATTGCTCTAGCAGTACCTCGGTGTAACGCCAGTGCAGTGCAATTCTCGCATCAGCCGGCAACGGATGAGATAGGGAGATAAATCCCTACCTCTTCTCCACATCGTGGGACCTCCCCTCTGCAACTGTGGTCTGATCGCACGATCGGACCACAGCCTCATGACACTCGGCTCCCACTGTGCTGCAAGCGTTTTCCGAGTGTCATATGAGGACTCGCAGTAATCCCCGTGTGGCCTCAGCCTAACAAACTCCTACGATTTTGTAAAGTGAAGACATGGCTTTAATGGTGCTGTAATACTAGTTTTTGTGCTATATATGCAATTCCAGATGTTTTCAGCTGACTCATTAATTGTGACTTTTTTGCTTCAATTGTACTCAACTATCCCCACCCCCTTCGGTCTGTGTTTTTGCGTCTGTTTCAGGCTATGTGTGCACACTGCATCTTTGTGGTGACCACAAAGATGCAGTGTTTTTGGCAAAATGCATCCAAACAAAGCATGCATTTTGATTCGTTTTTTGATACGTTTTGATGCGTTTTTACCGCATTTTTGCCCAATGCGTTTTTTTAAGTGAAATCTATTGCCTGGAAGGTCTTAAAAACACTGGCAAAAAAGGCATAAAGAATTGACATGTTGCATCTTTGTGGTCACCACAAAGACGCAGCTAAAAATACCTGCAACGTGTGCATATCAAAAATGAAATCTCATAAACTTTACTGTGGAGGGAAATTTATGCAGTTTTGAGACGAAAACTGCACCCAAAAAAGGCTCAAAAAGGCAGCAAAAAACGCAGCGTGTGCACAGGGTCTGATAAGTCACATACTTTGCAACATTTTTAAAAAAATATGCAACTTTTTGTTGAAAAAGTCGTAAAAATGGTTAACTGGTTGTTCTGGAACTTTAACATTGATGACCCATCCTAAGAATAGGTAATCCATGTCTGATCGGTGAAGTTCCGGCACTCATGCTGATCAGCTGATCGAGCTGTTCTCGATGACGCTGCCTTCGGACATAACTGTTCGGTTGCAGAGCTTCGTCAACTGTATAGTGGCTGCGGCTGGATATGGTATAGCCTACCCCTATTCTAAACAATTGTGATCGGATGTACGTATAGTACCTGGCTGTTGACTGAGCTGTGCTATGAGTAATTTCTGTACAGGAAACAGCTGGTCGTAGGTAGGTGGTGCCTAGTGTCGCACCTGCATCAATCAGACATTAGGATTAGTCATCAATATTAAAGTCCCAGATGAACCTTTTAATGGCAGAAAAAAAGCCCAGTTTTGACTCTGCGCACGTGGTTTACAAATTTCCCGCAATTTTGAAAAAATGTATACATTAGTGAATGCCACAAAACAAAAGAAGAAAAGTGACAAACAAAAATGATGAATAGTGGCCTTAAAGGGTTCTCCAAGAAAGACTACTCACAAAACATTAGGGATATTTGGCTTTTGAGTGTTATTTTTGGGATGATCCTAAAATGCGCTCTAACCTTTTTAGGTGAACGTAATGTGACCTTCTCTGAACTTTTGAGTGCACATGTCCAGCTGTTCAATGTATCAGTTCTTTTTGTACAGCTCGCTGTTTTCTAACAAGGAGCTTAATGGCAAAAACAGGTGTTTGATCCATGAATTGCCCAAAAAATGTTGGGGTTCAATTAAAATTGATCTTTAAACAGTCCTGCTCATCATGCTGTTCACATTTTGACATCATAAGACTAAGACTACACCTAAGGCTGCTTTCACACATCCGTTTTTTTGCCATCTGGCACAATCCGGGAAAAAAACTGATGCAACGGATCCGGCGAAAAAACGGATCCGTTGCATTAGTTTTTCCATGCGTGCCTTCAGGTTTTTGACGGATCCGTTGTGCTACTGAACATGCACAGTTCAAAAAACCATAGAATTCCATTATAAAACACACCGTACGGTGCCGGATCCGTCGCGATGCGGTTTTTCGCCGGAGACAAAAAACGTTCCCCATAGCGTTCCATCCGGCTGCCAAACTATCAAATTTTGCCGGATCCGACAAAAGCCGGATGCAACGCAAGGCCATGCGGAACAATCCAGCGCTATTACAAGTCTATGGGGGAAAGAACGAATCCGGCGGCAATAAACGCCGGATCCGTTCTTTCCAGTTTTTACCGGATTGTTCCACACGGCGAAAAACGGATGTGTGAAAGCAGCCTAGTATTTGATCAAGAGTACCTTGCTATTGTGAGGCTTTAAGCAGGATGTTTTCAGACAAAAGTGACCACTCAGCTTAGAGTATCACAGAGTGTCATCAGCAGATTGCTAAAGAGAGACTGGAAGACACAGAAAGGCAGAGAAGTGGATGTAATTTTGCCACATCCCACACTGATGACCACTTTTTTCTAAACCATGCTCTTTGGAACCGGATGATGAATGCCACACAACTCCAGGCACATTTAAGGGATGTGAGAGGCACCCAAGTGTCGCATCAGACAATTTGAAACAGTCTACATCAGCATGGTCTGCGTGCTAGACTACCTGCAAGGGTACCTGACCACACCTCCAGGCACAGGCGTCATAGTCTTGCTGGAGGAGAGACCAGTGGGCGTCCGTGCTGTTGACTGATGAAAGTCTATTCAGGCTGAGAAGAAATGATGGCAAACAACTATGTTCTAGACGTCAAGGAGAGCGCTGTGCATCAGCTACTGTTGTCACAAGACAAGCCTTTGGTGGTAGTGGTGTTACCGTGTGAGAAGGCATGTCTAGTCAATACTTAACTTCCCTCTACTTTCTGAATGGTAGTGACAAGCCCTTACTACTTAAATAATGACATTATGCCGCTGCATAACACCGGTATAATTTCATCTTCATGGACGACAATGCTCCAGCTCATTGAGGTTACATCATTAGGGTACGGCTGCCGGAGACTGAGGTCCCTCAAATGAAGTGGCCTGCAATTTCTTCAGACCTGAATCCCATAGAAAACCTATGGAATCAGCTGAGTTGCCATGTAGAGGCTCATAACTCTGTGATCTAGAACCTCAATTCCCTGGGGGCCGGCCTTCAAGAACAAAGGGTTGCCATGCCTCAGTAGACAATAACTTGACTTGTGAACAGCATGAGATGTCGTTGTTGAGCAGCAATTGATGCTCAAGGCCACATCACAAGATGAGACATTGACTTTTTGGGAGGGATATACCCATCACTGTTGTTGGCTTTTGTTTCAATAAATTGTTTGAGATGAGGAAATCCCTACTTTCATGATAAAATATTACTATAGTGTGAACTTTGTATGGTTTCCATAAATTTCCCCATAAAGCCAAATATCCCAACCTTTTTCTTGTCAGTAGTGTATACACATGGTTATCCAAGTGAAAACTGAACTATATATGTGGTATCAATTCATAATGTACAAAATGAAAATTCTGCAATGACTTGTATACTTCAGTTCACTAAAAGCTTTAAGTAGGGCACTTACCTGGAATGGTAGTGAAGCTGTGCCTCACACAATTGTCACTTTGTTACATCTGTTGCTGAAATACATGATACTTTCGAGTTAGTCAGTGTCTTTGTAATTTCCAGACTTGGAGCCATGATTATTTGGCATGCTGTCTGTATAGTGATAATGTTTCATTATGAAAGTTAGGTTTTTTCATTAGGTGTATTACTGCAATTAATCATTTATATTGGGAAAGTAAACAAATGTGCTCCGAATAATTTAATCGGACATTTGTGGTGAAGAGCAAATTGCTCTATATACAAGACTTCCAGGATTTGCTATTAAATATTCAAAGTGTATGAGAGTTGAGTTGGATTAGGATTAGTAAGATTATTAGGATGATCCATGTTGTTTATACGCAGTTGTTTCGGGATATGAGGCTCTTCACACATGGCAGGTTTGGTGCAAAATTCTTTAGCATATGCAATCCAAGAGAAGAACTTCCAATCCAACAGAAACTCCCCAATAATTCTTTTATTTGTGGAAAAAAAAAGGACAAAAGTCAAAAATACTTAAATATATAGACTACAGAGAAAGTGATTGGCCCATTTTTTTCCCCCTTGATCACACTCCCAGAGGAAAGTTATAATAGAAACCAGTCACCACTTCTGCATTTTCAGCCAGTCTTGGTTTTGGATACAAATACGGAGTTAAAAAAACTCTCCAAATATTCATCGTGTGCACGTTGGTGGCCTAATGGGAGGAAAAGGAGTTTGCCTCCTTGACGCGTTTCCTCGTGAAATTTGCTCCAACCTATACACTGTCCAATCAAAGACTGCAAAAAACGCTTCTTGAACATTCTGTCTTAAAAATCTTTAAAACCATTTTTAGGAAATTAAAAGCCCTTTCTAAATCTCCCAAAAAAAATGTTTCCTGTCGTGGTTTCCACCAGAAAATTTTGTATTTGACCGCCTCAAAAACACTCTGTATGTACATTCCTACCCATAGTAGAAGAATGTAGACAAAAATGTTTTTGGATTGTTCTTTTCTCCACTCCTCTGTGGCGATACAGGGCACTAAAGGCACTGGCGCTTAATTTTCTTCTGTTGTTCAGCAGGGCATTTCATTCAGGTCATCTCTGTGGACATGTACTTTCAACTCACTATGATGTGAAATCATAAAAAAAGTATCAACAGAGTCAACAGTTCTGACCGAAAAGAAATTTGCATAAAGAAGGTCAGAATTGTGATACCAGTGTGATACTCCGCTGCTCTCGCGACACGTCTCACTTTTCCTGCTTCTCGGTCTGCCTCTTGTGCTACTCTTTAACTTCTGTGGTGGAGAAAGGATTAAATCTGTCAGTCCACAGTGAAAGACTACATGTCCCAGCATCCTCCTGCACTACTGCGGTCTCCAGTTGCATATCCACCCCTCCAATATTTCACTGACCAATGGTTGCAGTCAACCCCTTGCCCTATCTCATTTGACTTAGCACGCAACTGATCACATGATCCAAAATCACGTGGTTCAGTGTTGTCAACATCTCACAAGCGAAAACTATACTTCCTGTGTCATTTGCCTATGGGTTGTAAGGGTGGCATATTAAAAATATTAGTAACTGCATTATGTATAATGACAGATGTAAATAAATGTTGTTCCCTCGGCTGATCTCTTTAAAGGGAATCTGTCAGCAGGATTTAACACCTCAAACTATATAGCGCTTTCAAAGACCAGTGCATCAATACCTTTTACATGGACAGTCCGTTCCTTCATTACCGAGAGAGCAATGTTAGAATTGATCTACAAATGAGACAGTAGAGCTGAAGCCTTTGTCACTCCAGCTCTATTCACTGCCTCTTGCCAGACTGACAGCATGTATACAGAGTGCTTTCAGAGAAATGAGCTGTCAGTTAAGCAGGAGTTAATGGAATAGAACTGGAGTGACGGAGGCTTCAGATCTACAGTCTTATTCAAATGTCAATTCCAACACTTATTTCTCAGTAAGGCTATGTGCCCACGTTGCGTTCTGTCCCTGCAGAAATTTCTGCAGCGATTTGAACAGCACATGTGTGCTTCAATCGCTGCAGAAACAGTGCGTACTGAAAAGCCGATTTCATGCGCTCTGGATGCAGCCTCTCCCATAGACAGAGCGGGGCTGCATGCAAAGCGCACAAAAGAAGTGACATGTCACTTCTTAGAACGCAGCGCTTCGGCAGTAGCATAAGCGCTGCGTTCTAATACGCCACGTGCGCATGGATTAGGCACAATTTTCATATATTGTGCTGGAGACGCAGGACACATGCAGTTACGCTGCGGTGCAGAACACAGCGAAACTGCATGAAAATACGCTACGTGGGCACAGCCTAACTGAGCAACCGCAATGTTAAAGGTCTTGTCTTTGATAGAGCTACATGCACATATGAATAGTTTAGTGGTGACTGATTCCCTGTCCTGTAGAACATATTAGTCTTCACTTGAAGCCTGTGTTTGTCCTCTTCTCAATCTTATAATGCAATAAACTTGTGTTGCCCAAAAAGCAGGGGAGCAGGTGCATTCCTATTCCATTCATTGCTGTTTCCCACATCATAGATGTAAGAACTTAATATTATTGTGTACAATAGAAACAGATTGTTTCTGAGCACATGCTATTTGGTATACAAATGCTTGTCTGAATAGTTGTTGCCAAACATGTCTGAATGTAACTCTGCCCTTAATCGTACCTTATAACCTTATCTGTTTTGTCCACAAGCTGATGTTTGGTTATAAACTGTTTTGTTCTTATAAAAGCAGTTAAAGAAGTTGTCCAGTTACCAAAACTGATTTTTTTTTTTTTCTGATAAATCTTGCTAATATGTGCCCCTCAACACATCTATTATGTTTTTTCAGCAAAATTAGCTTTTATTGTGCACCAACAGCACACGGTCATTGCTGGCTCCAGCTCTGATGGGGTTAATCTCTCCTCTGACTTCCTGTGTACAGTTCCTACAAGTCCCAGAATTCTTTGTGGCTCTAGGGCGGTGTCTAGCTTATCTAACACACCCATTGTGTCTAATACACCCACTCTGCTCCCACCCAAACCCTCCTCCCTGCCTCCTCCCTGTGGATGCACTGATATCATCAATCACACAGACAGCAGCAGCTCTACACAGCCAGGGGAAGAAAGTGTGTGTGTGTGTGTATATATACAGTGTGTGTGTGTATATATACAGTGTGTGTGTGTATATATACAGTGTGTGTGTGTATATATACAGTGTGTGTGTGTGTGTATGTCATACTCACCTGTCTGCAGGGTCTCTGTGCCATGCCTGCTTCCAGCCCCTGTCTCGGTACCGCCGCTTCGGCTGTGTGCAGTCTCCCCGGGGAACGTACGAAGCTTGCAGGACCTGGCTGTGGATCACCTGATGCAGTCACCTGACGCATCAGCTGATCGATTCTCGTAGTCTCGCCGGCTTCTTCGCGCTCGGCCGGCTATCAGCTGATCCTGCCGTCAGGGGACTTCATCAGCTGATTACCGGCCGCTCCTGCAGTGATGGGACAGGATCAGACTCTCATCCGATCGCTGCAGGAGCTGCCGGTAATCAGCACAGACGTGAGTATGTATTTATTTATTTTTTTTTTTGCACTGATGCTTCAGCTGATTGTATAATCGGCTTTTATACAATCAGCTGATGTGTGATGTGATTCACATCCTTTAACCTGACACATCATCTGATCGCTTTGCCTTCCAGCAAACCGATCAGATGATATTGGATCCTGATTGGACGGCGCGGGACCCTAACCCAGGATTACTGCGGAGGGGGGTTTATTTCAATAAAGATGGAGTCACTAATTGTGTTGTGTTTTATTTCTAATAAAAATATTTTTCTGTGTGTTGTGGTTTTTTTTTTATCATTACTAGAAATTCATGGTGGCCATGTCTAATATTGGCGTGACACCATGAATTTCGGGCTTAGGGCCAGCTGATAATATACAGCTAGCCCTAACTCCATTATTACCTAGCTAGCCACCCGGCATCAGGGCAGCTGGAAGAGTTGGATACAGCTCCAGAAGATGGCGCTTCTATGAAAGCGCCATTTTCTGGGGTGGCTGCGGACTGCAATTCGCAGTGGGGGTGCCCAGAAAGCTTGGGCACCCTTCACTGTGGATTCCAATCCCCCAGCCTAGTTGTACCCGGCTGGACACTAAAATTAGGCGAAGCTCACGTCATTTTTTTTTTTAAATTATTTCATGAAATTCATGAAATAATTAAAAAAAAAAGAGCTTCTCTATATTTTTGGTTCCCAGCCGGGTACAAATAGGCAGCTGGGGGTTGGGGGCAGCCCGTACCTGCCTGCTGTACCCGGCTAGCATACAAAAATATGGCAAAGCCCATGTCATTTTTTTTTCTTTTTGGGTAAACAACTGCATACAGTCCTGGATGGAGGATGCTGAGCCTTGTAGTTCTGCAGCTGCTGTCTGCTCTCCTGCATACAATGAACATTTTGAATAAGGAAATGACATCAGACCTTTTTTTTTTTTTTTCATCAACAATCTTTAATGGCATTGTGCACTGATTAAAAACGCAGTGAGCAAAAACGCAGCAAAAAACGCACCAAATCGCGGCAAAAACGTGACATGCAGCACCGCAGGTGACAGAGCAGAGCAAGTTGGTGACATGCTCTGCTCTGACACATAGTGTGCTGCATGTCACTGTCTCCACTCTGGGACTTGTTGTGCAGGTGACCGGATGATACATATCACTAACTTGCTTCACTCTGTGACTTCTGCTGCATTGTTCCAACTGTATACACTCTCACCTGAACAAGTCTCAGAGTGGGGCAGTTAGTGACATGTATCATCCGGTCACCTGCACAACAAGTCCCAGAGTGGTGAAAGATAGTGACATGCAGCACACTATGTGTCAGAGCAGAGCATGTCACTGTCTCCACTCTGGGACTTGTTGTGCAGGTGACCGGATGATACATGTCACTAACTGCCCCACTCTGTGATTTCTGCTGCATAGTACCAACTGTATACACTCTCACCTGCACAACAAGTCCCATAGTGGAGACAGTTAGTGACATGTAGCATCCGGTCACCTGCACAACAAGTCCCAGAGTGGAGACAGTGACATGCAGCACACTATGTGTCAGAGCCAGAACATGTCCCTGTCTCCACTCCGCTGACCTCACAGCCCGTACACGCTGCGATGGATGCAGGGGGACACAGAACAAGTAATCGGCCGACACTGGAGTCATCTGATTACTTGGGATGAATTGAGCAGTAAAATGCTCTGGTGCTCGATGGGCGAAGCCCATGCCTATTTTTTTTTAAAAAAATTCATTAAAAATAATAAAAAAAATAATCACATTTTTTGTGGGCTCCCGCTGCATTTTCTATTGCTAAGGGTAACCAAAGCAGCTACTGGCTGCTAGCCCCCGCTGCTTGGTGTTACTTTCACTGGCAATAGAAATGCAGGGAAGCATTTTTTTTTATAAAGGTTTTTCCCTGAAAACGTTTTTAAGAAAATGACGTGGGCTTCGCCATATTTTTGTATGCTAGCCAGGTACAGCAGGCAGCTACGGGCTGCCCCCAACCCCCAGCTGCCTAGTTGTACCCGGCTGGGAACCAAAAATATAGAGAAGCCCTTTTTTTCATGAATTTCATGAAATAATTAAAAAAATAAAAAATGATGTGGGCTTCGCCAAATTTTTGAGTACAGCCAGGTACAACTAGGCAGCTGGGGATTGGAATCCACAGTGCAGGGTGCCCAAACTTTCTGGGCCCCCCACTGCGAATTGCAGTCCACAGCTGCCCCAGAAAATGGCGCTTTCATAGAAGCGCCATCTTCAGGCGCTGTATCCAACTCTTCCAGTGGCCCTGGTGGCAGGTGGCACGCTGGGTAATAAGGGGTTAATACCAGCTATGTTTTACCAGCTGGTATAAAGCCCGAGATTCTTAATGTCAGGCCAAGTTTAACCTGGCCATTAAGAATCTCCAACAAAGGGTTTAAAAAAAAAAAAAGACATCACACAGAGAAAAATACTTTATTAGAAATAAAGACACAGTAGGGACTCCATGTTTATTACTCCCTCTCACCCCTCCACGATGGAGAGATTTCTGTACTGACCATGCCAGGAGAGAGCGAGGAAAAAAGAGCGAGCGGGGGGGGGGAGGAAAAAGAGCGAGCGGGGGGGAGAAGAGAGCGAGCGGGGGGGGAGAAGAGAGCGAGCGGGGCGGGGGGGAGAAGAGTGAGCGGGGGGAGAAGAGAGCGAGCGGGGGGGAGAAGAGAGCGAGCGGGGGGGAGAAGAGAGCGAGCGGGGGGGAGAAGAGAGCAAGCGAGGGAGGGAGAAGAGAGAGGGGGGGAAGAAGAGAGAGAGGGGGGGGAGAAGAGAGGGAGGGGGGGGAGAAGAGAGGGAGGGGGGGAGAAGAGAGAGAGGGGGGGAGAAGAGAGAGGGGGGGAGAAGAGAGAGGGGGGGAGAAGAGAGAGGGGGGGAGAAGAGAGAGGGGGGGGAGAAGAGAGAGAGAGGGGGGGGAGAAGAGAGTGGGGAAAGAACGGGGGGGGGGCAGAGGTGCTCTGTCACCAACAGTCTCCACTCTGTGACTTGTGGTGCAGGTGACAGAGTGCAGACAGTTGGTCCCATGCAGCAGGACAGATGGCAGAGCACAGCGGTGACATGCCTGCCAGTGTCTTGCTGCTGGGAGGAGCAGATGATCACACTGCCCGACACCGGCCGCTCTCCTGACATCGCAGCAGAGCGGGCGGGTGGACAGTGTGATCACATACTTACGTGCAGGGGGGGATTCAGCTGAAGAACCCCCCCCTGTACTGCACACTGGCGCCCCGTGCCTCACCATTAGCCGGCTCCACACTGACGTCCTCCGGATCCTCCCCTCGATGCTGAGCTGTGACGTGCGGTAGTTACTGCCCACAGCCCTGTCACTCAATCTGAGTGGCGCCGGCATCCTGTGACGTACCCGTCCAGTTTGAGAGCCCGGAAATGCCGGGACGTCAGAGGATGCCGGCGGCCACAGCTCCAGGGGGTCATGTGACCGGCACTGAGCGTGCAGCATAGCGCCGCTCAGTGCCACAACTGGAAACAGAAGCCAATGGAGAAGACGCCTAGAAAGGTAAGTATAACTCATACAGAAAATAAAAAAAATGGGTGAACCACCCCTTTAATTTCAGATTGTGCGCTTACCAAAAGGTCATTTCTGCTAGGACCTAGTGATTTTTGTACAACGGTTTTAAGTAACATTTTTTCAGTCAAGTCAAAAGTGGTTTCAAGAGGATTGGAAAGCATTATAGAAGGAGTAATACTGCTTGTTGATTTCCTTCTGGTTTTGGATCAAAACACTGTGTATGTAACCAGTGTTTATCAAGTTTAAGGCCCTGTTCGCACTAGAAAATTGAATTTTCTTAAGAAAATTCCGCAGGCTCTGAAAGATTTTCGCACCTGCGGAAAAAAACACGCAAAAAATCCGCACAGAAATCCTCATGCGTTTTGGTGTGTTTTTTTCCGCTGGTTGGTACATGTGTCTTAATGCATTCAATGCAATAAAGCACATTGGGGAAAAAAGGGTCATTTCCTTTTGATATAGATAGATAGATTGAGAGAGAGATAAATAATGGATAGATAGATAAATGGATAGAGGGATAGATAGATGGATAGATAATGGATAGATAGAGGGATAGATAGATAAACAATAGAGTCCCTGTGATGTCACACTGCAGTTCTCGTGAGAGAAATGACCTGTAGTTACCCATGCAGTCTCGTTGCGGGGCTGCATTGAGTATGTGTCAGACGCGGCGGGATGCAAGCGTTGCGGGGCCTGCGTAGATTACGCCGGAGCTGTCTGTTTGGGGGGGTTAATAAAGTGGTGAAAGAGGGGGCGTTTTTGCTATTTTATTTAAAATAAAGGTTTTTCGTTGTGTGTGTGTGTTTATTCACTTTACTTACGGGTTAATCATGTCAGTTGTCTCAAAGACGCTGCCATGATTAAGCTTGGATTTAGTGGCAGCGATGCGCTGCCATTAACTCATTACCTTGATTGCCACCGCATCACGGCAATCTGGAAGAGTCAAGGACACTCCGGGACTGTTGCATAATGCATGCGACAGTCCCGGGGCAGCTGCGGGCTGATATTCTTGGCTGCGGGAGGGAGTGGGCATTAACCCTGCCCTCGCCCTCCCCAGCCTGAGAATACCGGGCCGCCGCTGTGTGTTTACCTCAGCTAGATGTTAAAAAATACGGCGGAGCCCACGTTTTTTTTTTTGTTTTTTTATTTTTAATATGTACGTTTTGATTTCTATGTGTATTCTATATGTCTGTGTCTGTGTGTGTGTGATCTGTGTGTGTTTACTCTCTGCTCCGCTTCCTCTTCCTGTCATAATGACATCACTTCCCTGCAAAAACGCAGGCAGTGATGATTATGTCCTGAAAACCGCTAAATCCCGCGGGGAATAACGCAGGAAAACGCAATGAAACGCATTGAATTTGCTCCCTGCAGGATTACACGATTACACGGCAGTCAATGGAGTGAAATGCCGCAGCTACCTGCGGAAAAGAAGTGACATGCAATTGTTTTTGCTGCGGGAATCCTGCAGCAAAACCTGTAGCTGTCAAAATCCGCCTAGTGCGCACAGCATTTTTTTTCCCATAGGTTTTGCTGGTGAATCACTGCAGAAAGGTTATGAACATTTTCTGCAGCGAAACATGCAGCAAATCTGTGGTAAAATCCGCCTAGTGCGCACAGAGCCTAAAGGGATTTCGTCAACCCCCAAAATTCAACTTAAGCTACTTATACAGTCCAATAGGGGACTTAAGTGCTATAAAAGTCACACCTGCAGTTTAGATTTAAAGGGGTTTTCTCACAAAGTTACTCATCAAGTTATTTTTAATCAATAGATCTTGGAATAGTAATTTCCATAATAAGCTGTAATAATAAAAAATGTTCCTGTGCTAAGATAATCTGATATACAGCAGCAACCAAAAGTTGTGTGTTTTTTTTAAAGTGTGGTTACTTCTGTTTGGATCTTGTGATGTAATTTTCCTGGTGATTTTAGTAAACCGGAAGCAAATGGTTGTCAGCATTAAAGATGAAAATTGTGTTTGACGTTATCCCTTTGTGTTTCTTTCCTCATTTGCCGGGCCAAACGTCTGTGTCTGATGTCCATAAAAGTAGATAAACTAGAAAAGAAAGCGCTGATAGGGTTTTACCAGATAAAACAAATGGTTAGCAAATGGTAAATGCACTCACCGATTGAGGTTGTGAGAGGTCACAACCACCACAGATAGCATGAGATAATGGCAGCTTCAGCGGCCCCACGTGTTTCAGACTTCAAAGTGGAGAGGGAGAAGGGGTTAAACCCGCGCAATCCGCCAGTAATCCAGAAGGAGATGTTGATAAATTAAACAATCTTTTATTCCATGGGTCTACGCGTTTCAAGGTCTAAGACCTCTTCTTCAGGACCAGTAAATCAAAAGTTGATTTACTGGTCCTGAAGAAGAGGTCTTAGACCTTGAAACGCGTAGACCCATGGAATAAAAGATTGTTTAATTTATCAACATCTCCTTCTGGATTACTGGCGGATTGCGCGGGTTTAACCCCTTCTCCCTCTCCACTTTGAAGTCTGATGTCCAGATTTTGCATGAAATTAACCAAGAATATGGGGTAAAAGTGAGTCACCAAACTGTGGTGTGACGGCTAAGAGCAGTAGGCTTGAATGCACGAGTTCCAGTCAAGAAGCCCTTCATCTCTGCAAAGAACCTGAAGGTCTAAAAGGGTCTAACTTGAGTTTGCTAAAGAACACAGCTAAAGGAAAGAGACAGATTGGTCTGAGGTGTTGTGTTTTTTTTTTTTTTTATAAAGGATAACTTTTGTCCGCTACTGTATGTGCCCCTGCTATGTCCTGTGTAATGGCTGTGTCTGACCGTACAGAGACATCGTCTGATCATACCACAGCTCCTGGGCATGGGAGGGAGTAAAAAAGTATGCAGATAGCGCAACATAGGATCACAGCTGATGATAGCTTTTTTGTGAGCTAAAATATTTCCTTTCCTGATTTTTTTTTTTTTTTTATTATAAAAAACCTTCAAACAAAGATAAATTTGTATTCCTATGCTTTGCTATCTGTGTACTTTTTTACTTCCTCCCCTGATCAGGAGATGTGGTATGATCAGACCCTGTCCTTGTACGGTCAGACACAACCATTACACAGTACATAGCAGGGACATATATAAGATTATCTCAGCACAGGAACATTTTTTTTAAACCCATCCAATTGTGGAAATTTGTATTATTATTATTATTATTATTATTATTATTACTTAAAGATCTATTGATTAAAATGAACATTGTTCATGGGAAAACCCCTTTTAACTGCTTTATTTCTATGGAAAACATCTGCCCATCAGTCGGCATGTGCACGCCTTTGCTTGACTTGATTGATAGTGCTCACTTGCGCAGAGCAGGCGCTTTTTGGAATGAATCCCTGGCCTTGCACATCCATGTTGACACTACTGTAGCGCAGCAGGCACAAGTAATTTTTTTCAGTCCATCACCAATTCACCATGATGTTAAAAAGAAGTTGGTGCACACACCCATTGAAAACTGATCTAATTTTGTCTCAATGTGATTTCCTTGCAGGTCAACAGAATTTGTAGCAAAACCACTTCAAAAGTTATTGTATATAGTCACAATCATTTGATAAAATGAGGGCTATTTCAAGCCTTCTATTTCCTTTTTGATTTAAGTGAAAGCTAAGGCTAGTTTCACACTACGTCTTTTTAACATCCGTTGAAAACGTTATTTTAGCGGAAGTACGGATCCTGCTTTTACAGCAAATAACGTATGCAAACGCATCTGTTATTTTGCAGGATCCTGCACTGGATGTTTAGGGGCGGGCATTGGAGTCATGGGATCGGGAGTGAGGGGAACTAGACTGGGAGGAGGCTTCTGACAGCTGCAGACGCTGGTAACCAAGGTAAACATCGGCCTTGGATACCCGATATTTATCTTGGTTACGAGTGTCTGCAGCTGCTAGGAGCCGGGCTGCCTGCACGCGTAACCAACGTAAACATCGGGTAACTAAGAGAAGTGGTTACGCGATATTTACCTTGGTTACGAGTGTCCGCAGCTCTCAGGCGGGGGAGAGAGGGAGGGGAGGAAGGGGGAAAGACAGAGATAGAGAGAGAGAGGGTGAGGGAGGGAAGAGGAGAGAGAGACAGATCACGCGAGACTGGTTCTGGGCATGCTCAGTACTTTCTGGGCATGCTCAGTACAAAAGCAGGATCCTGTCTATCAGCATGCCAGCGTTCACCTGCGTTTGCGTGCGTTATAGTCAGGATCCAGCAATTTGCAGTATTTGGACGGAGCTCAAAAACGCTACAAGTAGCGTTTTTGAAACATGTTAAAAAACTGCAAGTCACTGGATCCTCACTATAACGCAGGCAAACGCAGGTGAACGGATGTTAACGCGAGTCCATTGCAAATGCATTGAAATGAAAACGCATTTGCACTGGATCCGCTTGTCCGCTAAAATAACGTTAAGGACGGATGTTAAAAAGACGTAGTGTGAAACCAGCCTAAAGTGGAACTAATGCGTGGTGCTGTAGGATCTAGTCATCTGCTTGTGATGAGAGTTGGCATCTGGTCCGTGACATGATGAGATAGGTAGGATATGTGGAAAGTCTAAAGTCAGACTGATTTAGTGAACGGATCACAATCCCATAGGAGCTGAAGGAGCTGACTGTCAGTGAAGAGCAGTGTGCTTGCAGACTCTGGGAGGGAAGGTATTGATTCCGAAGTTGGTGATTTATAGGGAAAAACTGATTTTGACGGCTGGCTGCACGAAGGCAGTATTTAGACATTACTGACTGATGCTTTGATTTAGGCTTTCAATTCTTATATGAAGCCAGTGTCCTGATTGTTGGCAATCCAGTCTATATGTTCCAGTTGTCTTCACCATGCACACATTGTTAAAACGGGCAACCAACCAAGCACTTTGTCCACCAATTGATTACCGATAGTAATATAGACTCTATGGCTCTGACAAACCACCAAAGTAGATGGCACTAAAAATCATGCTGTTTTTTAAAATAATAGCCATCCCTAAATTAAAGATATTTCAAAGTATATTTGTTGTAAGTAAAAAAAAAAAAAAAATTACTAGAGATTTACTAGCGCGTAAAGAACCCAAATCTCCAGTTAGAGTCTCGTCAATCTTGCAAGTTTTGGGAAACCAACATGTTTACCGGCTTCCCCAAACCATCCATGGCAGCATTTGAAGTCCGTCTGTGAGATCTCACTATTTTTATCAAACAAACTGTGTCATTAAAACAAGTTTATCATATGAAAACTGTTGTTTAACGCCTTCCCGACATTCGATGTACTGGTACTTCCTATTTTCCACTGCGTTCTCGCAAATGGACGTACTGTATATGTGTAATCGCAGTGTATATGTGTAATCGCCACCGGAAGCTCAGCTTAACTGATGGCTGAGCTCCGGCTTTCACAGCCAGGGCCAGTGACCGCATCACCCCTGGCTGTTTATCCCTCTAAATGCTGTGATCAATAACGATCGCAGCATTTAGAAGCTTCCAAGAGGGAGGGCCTTCCGGGGGTCTGATGGCTGCCATGACAGCAGGAGGTCCTTATCTGTCATCCACAGTGGCCTGCTAGACCATGCCAAGAGCATGGTCTAACAGGCGATCTGCCTGTGTTACACTGACCAGTGTAATGTATTGCAATACATGTGCATTGTGCATTACAATACATTAGACCAGTGATCAGACTAATAAAAGTTTAGTCTCATAGAGGGACTACATAAAAAAAGTAAAAGCAAAGTATGAAAAAAATTGTAAATATATATATATATATATATATATATATATATATATATATATATATATATAAGGCAAAATAAAGAGCAACAAAGAAAAGGTATTACCCCCAATAAATACAAATGTTTATGAAATAACAAAACTAAACAAAAAAAGTACACATTTGGTATTGCCTCATTCGATACCACCCGATCTAGAAATCTGTTACACTAGTTAACCCCTTAAGTGAACATGTAAAAAAAAAGTGGCAAAAATGTGGCTTTTTCATCAAACCATCAGATAAAAAGTAGAATAAAATGCGATCAAAAAGTCAAGTGAAAATAAATATGGGATGCCTGAAAAGGTAATTTCGTCACTCAAAAAAACAAAGCTCTGCTTTGACAGCAGAAAAAAAAAGCTACAGCTCTCAGAATATAGTGGGGCAATATAATTTTTTTTTTATTAAATTTGTATTTTTTGAGTGAAAGATGCAGAATATAGGAAAAACATCTAAAAGTGGTATCGCTGTAATCATACTTACCTGAGAACTAAAGTTGTCTTATCAATCTTACCGCACAGTGAATGGCATTAAAAAAATTAACCAAAAAAAACTATTCCTGAATTGTTGTTTTATGTTCATTCTGCCTCACAAAATGAAAATAAAAAGTGATCAAAAATATTTTATGTCCCCGAAATTGGTACAAATAAAAACATCAATTCATCCCTCAAAAAAACAAGTCCTCCCATGATATGGTGATACAACAACTTTAAGTATTATTTTAGTGTGTGATAGTAATCAAATGTAAAAACCCATTATCAGTCTGGTATACTTATTATAAGTCTGTAACCAGACCTCACCTTTCTTCTCACTTATACCGCATGGTGAATGCCATAAAAAAATTGAGTAAAATAAATTTTTGCTTTGCTGTTGATTTATTTATTCTGCCACCCAGAGATCACAGTAATGCTCTGCTCACATTTATCCTGTGCTCTGCGCTGAGCATTTACATCAGAATTTACATGTAAATCTCTGAAATATGTAATTCAGATTAAACTGTCAACGGAAGATTCCCTATAATGAGGCAAATGGAGTTGTTTTGGACTGGGTCTGTCCAGGGTGCATCTTTTTAAGTGATCATAAAAGCACAGTAAACCAGAATTGTGAACTTCTGTAAAGATGTACATTGCCGAACAGATGACCGAGTCCAAAGTATCTCCGCCTGCCTCTTTTTAATGAATGGATCACTCTGGGGTTTCATCTGAATCGTGTCATTGCGAGATTAAAATGTAAACCCTGATATAAGTGCTCAGCGTACAGCACAGGATAAATATGACCTAAAATGTCCCCAATAAAAGTTTCAACTCATTTGGCCATTTTCACTTTGGTGTCATACTCACTTTTGTTACCTGTGGTTTAGACATGAATGGCTGTGTGTTGCGTTAGTTGGAGGGCACACTAAATTTATACTGTTATAAAAGCTGTACACTGACTACTTTGCTACTACTTTATTGTATCAAAGTGTCATATCTTCAGTGTTGTCCCATGAAAAAATAAAATATTTACAAATATGTGAAGGGTGCATTCAGTTTTGTTATATAGTGTGTGTGTGTGTGTGTGTGTGTGTGTGTGTGTATATCATTTTTTTTATATATATATATCTCACACACACACACACACACACTACAGACCGACAGTTTGGACACCCCTTCTCATTCAGAGCGTTTTCTTTATTTTCAGGACTCTGAACATTGTAGATTCACATTGAATCAAAACTATGACTTAACACATGTGGAATGAAATACTTTAAAAAAGTGTGAAACAACTGAAAATATGTCTTATATTCTAGGTTCTTCAAAGTAGCCACCTTTTGCTTTGATTACTACTTTGCACACTCTTGGCATTCTCTTGATGAGCTTCAAGAGGTAGTCACCGGAAATGGTTTTCCAACAGTCTTGAAGGAGTTCCCAGAGATGCTTAGCACTTGTTGGCCCTTTTGCCTTCACTCTGCGGTCCAGCTCACCCCAAACCATCTCGATTGGGTTCAGCTCTGGTGACTGTGGAGACCAGGTCATCTGGCGTAGCCCCCCATCACTCTCCTTCTTAGTCAAATAGCCCTTACACAGCCTGGAGGTGTGTTTGGGGTCATTGTCCTGTTGAAAAATAAATGATGGTCCAACTAAACGCAAACCGGATGGAATAGCATGCTGCTGCAAGATGCTGTGGTAGCCATGCTGGTTCTGTATGCCTTCAATTTTTAATAAATCCCAACAGTGTCACCAGTAAAGCACCCCCACACCATCACACCTCCTCCTCCATGCTTCACGGTGGGAACCAGATATGTAGAGTCCATCCGTTCACCTTTTCTACAAAGACACGGTGGTTGGATCCTAAGATCTCAAATTTGGACTCATCAGACCAAAGCACAGATTTCCACTGGTCTAATGTCCATGCCTTGTGTTCTTTAGCCCAAACAAGTTTCTTCTGCTTGTTGCCTGTCCTTAGCAGTGGTTTCCTAGCAGCTATTTTACCATGAAGGCCTGCTGCACAAAGTCTCCTCTTAACAGTTGTTCTACAGATGAGAAGGTGTGTCCAAACCTTTGGTCTGTACTGATATATATATATATATATATATATATATATATATATATATATATATATATATATATATATATATATATATATAATATATGTATGTATATGTGTGTGTGTGTGTGTCGACTGCAACATATTACAATCACTTGCCTTTTTGGTGTATGACTCAGCTCTGCTACCAAAACAGCTCTGATCTGACAAGTGTACTGTGCTATCTGATATTTGCCTGGATTAAGATTGGGAAATTTTGAAGTCACTTCTTGAACTGTGTCATGAACGAACTGTTCCTGAACATTTTTTGCAGAACAGGGTGCGTTATCCTGCTGAACAAGGCAATGCTATTAGGGAATACCATTGCTAAGTAGGCCATGCATGTCAGTGACATACACATGATGCCAGAATCCATGGTTTCCCGTCAGAGCATTGCCCAGAGCATTATACTGCTCTTGCCAACTCGCTATCTTCCAATAGTGCTTTCTGATGCTATCACTTTGCCTTGCTCCTGTCCAGTTAAATGATTCATGAAACCAGGCTACTTTTTTTCCCCCATACTCCAATGTTTTGATGGTCATGCTTCAGATTTCAGTAATTTACCGGAGTTAGCAGGAGTACCCTATATCTATCCTACCCCATACACTGCAAACTGTGTTCTGACACTTTACAATATTCACCTGCATTTGCTTTTTCAGTAATATTTACTACAGTAGCTCTTATGTATAATTGGGGCAAACAGACCAGCCTTTTCACCAGTCAAAATTTAGCTCTGAGCATTAATCATGCCAATTCACCTGTTGTCCTTCTTTGAGATCTCATTAACCACTGCATAACCAGGAACACCCCACAAATCTGCCCTTATGGAGATGCTCTGATGGTCTTGCCCCTGTCACTCAGATCTTTACACTTGCTCATTTTTTCTGCTTCCAACACTTCAACTTCAAGAACTGACTGTAACTTGCTGCCAATGTATCCTATCCCATGGCCGGAGCCATTGAAATCAGAGAATAGTTTTCACTACAGCTTCTATGGTTTTAAAAAATAATTTTCAACATTCATTGGCTTTAGCAGGAATAGCAGCATCAACACAACAAACACTCTGTCATTATAATCTTTGTATAAAAAAGATTTAAATTGAATCCACAAAAAAGATGTAAGCACAATTTAATTTTTGCTGAGGCAGAATTCACACGTTTGTTACTCAAGCTGCAATGAAGGACTGGCCACTTTTTTTTTTTTTTACATGAACTTCACAGTCTCATACGTTCGTGTGAAGCAGTTGAGATTTGTGTCCGTACTAGGCTGTTGAGATTTGTGTCCAGAGACCCCAGGCCGGTCCATAACACAAGGATGTGTGAATGCAGCCTAGGACACCTTGCCTGCTTCATTATGGCAAACAGATATTAGGCTACATTCACACAACAGTTCCGTTTTTGTGGTCCGCAAAAAAGGTCCTGTTTTTCCACGAATGCATCCGTGTGACAACGAATCTATTCTGTATACGGTCCGTGTGACTTCTGTCTTTTTTTGCGGACCGCAAAAAAACCCGGAAGTAGCGTTACAAATTGTCCACGGTATCTGGCCAGATGTTCGTCCGCATATAAAGTCTAAGGGGAACAGAATCCAGCGCAAAGAGGTAGCAACAAGCGCTACATACTCACCGATCACTGGGAAGGCTCACACTACTCCTGCGGCAGCTCTTTGTTCTTCCTGAGCCAGCCGCTCATTATGCTCATACATATTCACTATTTCTCCCGATCACCGGCATATGTGATTAGTTGCAGTCAGACGTGCCTCCATACTGAGTGGCAGCTGTCTGACTGCAACCAATCACAGCCACCGATGGGCGGGTCTATATATCGTACAGTAAAATAAGTAATTAAGAAAAAACAGCGTGCGATCCCCCCAATTTTGATACCCAGACAAAATAAAGCCTCACAGCTGAGGGCTGTTATTCTCAGGCTGGGGAGACCCACGTTATTGGGAGCCCCCAGCCTAAAAATATCAGCCAGCAGCCACCCGGAATTGCCGCATCCATTAGATGCGACAGTCTTAGGACTTTACCCGGCTCCTCCCGACCGCCTTGGTGCGGTGGCAATCAGGATAATATATGGGGTTGATACCAGCTGGGTAATGTCACCTGGCATCAAGGCCAGAGGTTATTGATTTCACGGCGTCTATCAGATACCCAACATCAGAAACCCAGTCAGTAATGCAAAAAAAACCACATTTTTATTTGAAAAAACACTCCCTAACACATTCCCTCTTTCACCAATTTATTGGAAAGGAAAATCAAATCCGGGTTTGGTGTAATCCAATAAGGGGGTCCCATGACAATCCATACTCACTGTCACAGTCAATGAAGAACAGAATGTTCCCCATTGGCTGGGAGAGTAGAGGAGTGACCTGAGCTAACATCATGAGGTCAGCCCAGGTCACAAAAGGGCATGACCAGCACTGATTTCATGAGGTTAGCAAGGTACATTACATGGGTGATGAACGCCGCTGCACTCCTGACGTTAGTGCTAGTCACTGACTTCTATTCTCTGCTGCGTTCACAAGCGAAGTATCGCAAGTGGCCTGTAATGTCATTGCTAGTCAGTCTCGGGCCGCCCGCGAGACTTGATGTGAGAACATGGCGGGTATGGAAGTCAGTGACTAGCGCTGACATCAGGAGTGCAGCGGACTTCATCACAGCAGGTAATTAACTTAACGAACCTCCTGATGTCGGCGCTTGTCATCCCGACAGCTGCTTGCACAGATGCTGACACACTGCAGTGCGAGCAGCTGTGAGGCGGGAGCGGGACACAGACTGCATGGGGCACCCGAAGGAAGTGCTTCCGTGCGGCTTGCAGGGATTTTGCGGACGCATCGACTTATATTGTGTAACAGTCCGCCATTACGGAACAGAATAGGTCATGTTCCATAATAAATCCTCTATGTGCTACTTTTCTATTTTTTATAGTGTATCAGGCTTGAGAAATTTTTCTTTAAAATATACATTAACTTAAGACTTCTGAAACTCCATGTTTGAGGAGCTCTTAAATAATTACACTAGAATGAAAAAGCGTCTCCATAATAATGAACTATTCAGGCAGCAGTGTTGTGGCACAGAAGTGCCTCGGGGTGTTTCTTTTTCCCCATTTAAAAACCAGTTATGTTTGCAAAACCACCGCTGAGTCATTTCTGGGTCATCAGCCAATATGCTTATAAGATTGTTCTTATTGCACAATCACTGATAAAAAAACACCAGCAGCTTATCCCAAACGAACATGTTCTTATAGACTTGTCTCTGTACTGAATTCGCTCTTAAAGGGGTTGTCCACTAATTTGATATTAATGACCTGTGAGAACTGGGTCTCAAATCCCATTCAATCCATCAGGAGCGGAGTTGCAGGTTGTTTTCTGCAATACTGCCACTAAACAGTATAAGGGGCTATGCTGTTTTGCTCTGTACACTGTTCACATCTATCTGGTCACTACATCTGTCTGAAAGCAATGTCAGGTGGCGCCCCCCCCCCCCTTCCCAAATCTGATATTGATTATTTATCCTGAAGAGAAGTATGAGCATCAAGGTAGTGAACGTACCAATAAATGATTTGTTAAATGATTGCTTCACCATATTACTTTTTAGTCTAAATTGGCTGGTAGGTGGTCACACACGTCAGGTAAATGTTGACAGAATTCACATTCATCACCTCTTATGACTCCCCAAACACATGAACGCTTTAGGGTGCGAAGAGAGTGGAATTAGGCAGGCCATACACATTAGGGCTGTCGACCTATAGTTGAGCTTACATTCCTTCAGCTCCTGTGTTCTCTATCAGAAATCCACCAAATGATGTGTCAGAGAGAACAATGTGTTCGGCAGTCCTATATTTGACATGCCTGACTGACCTCTCTCCTGACTATTAATCAGATACTAATAAATTTGAAGATTTTTTTTTACTGTTAAGCTGGATTTTTTTTTAGTACATTCTGATCATCGTCGGTCGAAGCGACATTGATTAAGTGCTCCGGAGGGAATAGTTAACAGCAGTGAGCTGCCTTTTTGTATCTTAAATGTAAAATTTTTTCAGGGCAGTGTTTTCCCATGCAGTACCAATACATCCAAACACATAAAGAATGGGAAATTCTTTATTTCCCGTCACCTCTTTAATTTTGTGTACGCAAATCCCAGAATAGAGTGCTTTGCAGTCTGTGTAAACTTTTATGCAAATGGATGACCAAAGAAAGGTCTATGTCAGGGGTGCGCATGTTTTGGTTCAATGGGCATATTGCCATACTAAACTAACAAGTGTTGGAAAAAAATGTATTCAGATACTTATAGGAGTACATCTTCAGAACCATTATCAGTACATTAATACATCACCAGAACCAAGTTTTGAGTATTTGTGGAGGATTTGGAGAGATTTTGCTCAATTTCTGCTCCCCAAAAATGTGTGAACATACGCGAACACTGAGCTTTTGGAGTAGAATATCACCAAATCCTCCATATAATCTCAAAACGCTTACGTTTTGAGGATTTTGAAGTTGGCCATAAAGGAAATTTTGAATTGCTACATGTGTACAAGACCAGAACCATGTCAGTACATCCATGCCGCGCAGAATCACCATCAGTACATAAATGCAGCGCCAGAACCACTGTCAGTACATTAATAAATCATCAAGCTTAGTATAGCAATCAATTGCAGCATCAGGTCAGCTCCATGTACAATTGTATCGCTTAAACCTACAACTCCCAGTATGCCTTTAACACTGGTAAGTTGATACTGGGAGTTGTTGTTAAGCCATCATCAAACTGTGGACCATACCGGAACCACGGTACTGATGAGACACAGGTAGGATTACAAATAAACATTTACATCCAGGAACCACCTAAATGACAACATCGCTGATTGAAGCTGTTCCCATCCTTTTTGTTCCATATAGTACAGTCGCTGTGATGAGAATTTAAGCCCAGAGGTCATCTCTGCAGACCCGCCTCTTTTCCGGTCTTCTGCAGCACTTCCCGACACAGTGCCCTTAAAATTAAAAATATCAGTATACTGCCCAGTGCCCCATAAATAAAAAATACCTCCCATACTGTGCCCCTAAAAAAATAATTGATGTGCTTACTGAACAAAGTATCCTGCCACACTGCCCTTCTCCATAATGTCCCCACACACACTGCCCTTCTTCAAAATATCCCCCGCACTGCCCCAATGCAAAATGTTCCTCCAACACTGCCCTGATGCAAAATATCACTCTCCTATACTTCACCTCTCCCAAATATCCTCCCACACTGGCCCTCTTCATAATATCCACCCATACACTGTTCTTCAAAATATCCTCCCGCACTGCCCCAATGCAAAATATCACTCCCCCACACATCCCCCTCTACCAAATATCCTCCAACACTGTCCCTTTTCATAATACTCCCCCCACATACTTCCCACTCAATAAAAATCCCCCTCTTCCCACACTACCCATTTGCAAAATATCACTCACCCAACTTTCCCTCTCCCAAATATCCTCCCACACTGGCCCTATTCATAATGTCCACCCATATACTGCCCTTCTTCAAAATATCCCCCCACACTGCCTCTATGCAAAATATTCCTCCCACACTGCCCTGCTGCAAAATATCACTTCCCCACACTTCGCCTCTCCCAAACATTCTCACACACTGGCCCTCTCCATAATACTTCCCCTGCACACTGCCCCACTCAATAATAATCCTACACTTTACCTCGCCCCACACTGATCCTCCCGACTCTGTCCATAATACTCCACAATCACTGCCTCTCTCCATAATACTTCCCCTCTTCCCATACTACACATGTGCAAAATATCCCTCACACTGCCCCTCTGAAAAGAGTACCTGCCCCCTCACAAAACTGTGCCTCCTTTCACAACTTTCCCCCCATTATGTGTAGTCACAGTAACATTAACCATGTCCCAGCCCTGCGATACACAAATATATTTCAATATAGCAAGAAGATTGCGGCATCTTCCGGACAGGTCCTCGGGTCGCATTTTGTCTGATTGTCCCCAGTTAGACCTCAGAAATACAGACCTCTAAAATCCCGCAGCTCCTCACTATTGGGCTGTATGTGCCTTCATGAAAAGAACAGTGTAATAGGTGATCAAATGGAGCATGTCTGTTTGCCTATGGGTGAAGGCTTAGCAAATCTCCAAAAAACTATTCATGGGGTGTATTAAACGCTCTACATCTGGGTTGTATTACTCTATTCACCGATGGTTATTATTATGATTATTATAAAGAATATTGGTTATTTTATTTCTTTATTTAGATGGTATACAGTGATTTTCTTTTCTTCTGCACCCACCTCATATACTTCTATATTATCAGCGTCTCAATTTATCTTCTTAGTGCATTGCATCCAAATTGCTGCTTCCATCCTAAAGTCAGGTGTCTGGAACAATGCAGCCAAAATAATAATGTAAATTGTGGAAGCTGAATTGGGTTCTAAGACATGTATCTGTCAGAATCCTAATATGTTGAATCTAACTGCCATTCGGGAATCATTATTAATGCTATAAGCCTGTAATTAAATCAGCACATTAATGCACACAGCGGCTGCAATGCTATTTCTCCCCTCTCCCTCAGGTTCAGATGCCAAATATCACCTAGAATACAGTAAAGCCTCAACTATTCAGCTGAATGATTCTTTAAAGCATGCCCAAGTGATCTCTAGAGTAGCCTACTGAGAATCGGAGCGGCCTGAGCAGAGTGGTCACAAATGACTGCTTACTCAGTCTGATCACGCTCTCATTTATTTTTATCACAAAATATTTTTTCTCAATTTTTTTTTTTCCCTCCCTACTGCACAGCATTTCCACATCTGAGTCATGCTTATCTCCCACTCCCCTTGTCAGTGGCTGAGAATTCTCCAAAAATGAATCCCCCTCCGCCTGCTGACTTTGATCTGTTGCTTGTTTATAAAGTTTGAGCCTTGGTTTTTGGGGGGAGGGGTAAAGAATCTTCTGCCTAATTGCATTTCCATTCAGATGCATGTCATGTAAATGAATTTTTAGATGGCAGTAAATTTCCAGAAAGTCTGTCCTGATGCAATTAAAATGATAGTTCAAGGTAAAGTTCATTTAATTGAAGAATATGAAGGATGTGTAAGGGAAATGTATTTATTCTTTCCAGTTTGAGATTCCATGAGGTATTCTTCTCATTAGCATTCATGTTTTGAAGGATAAAAGCCTTTCTAATACCCATCCTGAGCTACCTTGAATTCTTAAAGAACAAATTATTTTTCTGGCTTTTGTTGTTTTGAAGAATACTCATTAAATAATACTAATAAGATTTTTTTTTTTCTGCCAAAGCTCAGATTGTATTGCTTTTCATGCATGGCTGCAGCCAAAGATGTGGATAAAATCCTTTAATAGCTAATATTCATATTGTAAATGTGTATTAGTGTGCCAGAATCGCGTCACGTATGTTGATAAATGCAGGGGCGGACACAGACTGCAGGAGCCCTGTGCAAGAAATCTTTTTGGGCCCCCCTTCATACCACAACAAAATGATGTAAACATATAGATTGCACCGTTTATTACTAATTGAGGACACAATTACCAAATCTAAACAATAATAAAGCTCCATATTTATCAACTGAATATAATAGACCAGTCCTGCCGCCTTTCTATCTGCTGCAGCTTCAGCGCTGTCTCCAATGCTTCTATTCACACTGGAGATGGCCCAACCTGGATACTGTGTGTGTGTGTGTGTGTGTGTGTGTGTGTGTGTGTGTGTGTGTGTGTGCAGCTTGTCAGTGGTATACAGCTCAAGCCTGAAACCAGTAATTGTCTGCAGCGGTCACATGAGGCACCTGGGCTGTGATATCTGCAGCAATTGTAGAAGAAGCATCAGGGAATGGAACACTACTAGAGCTGTCAAGATCAGGATTATAGTTTATTAAAGGGATTGTCCAGACACGAGGTCATTACCTGGAGGCCAGATTCTGTAAAAATAACAAAATAAATTGTATTCACCTGCTGTCACCCTCCTGGATCCAGCGCAGGCCGTCCTCTTCTCTGTTCCAGCATTAATTATGTCACAGTTGTATGGGAGACAGGACCGCTGCACCTTGAGATGCATGCAGTTCAAGTCACCTGATCCCTACAGCCGATAAACTGCAGCGGTCCGGTGTCTGGTAGAATAGTGACATAATTAATGCTGCACAGACCACAGGACGGTCGGCGTTGGATCCAGGAGGGTGACAGCAGGTGGGAATAATTATTTTGTTAGTTTTACAAAATGTAACCCCCATTAGATCCTTTTGCCAGACAGTTTCTTTACACTGCATGTATTATTTCACACAACTCGTTTAAAGGGAACCTGACAAGTGATACCCATGAGCCGTAGGCAGCCTGTACCAGGCAGTGGCTGTATGATCACAGCCAGGTATGTCTGACCCTGACAGATGATACCCATGAGCTGGGGGCAGCCTGTACCAGGCAGTGGCTGTATGATCACAGCCAGGTATGTCTGACCCTGACAGATGATACCCATGAGCTGGGGGAAGCCTGTACCAGGCAGTGGCTGTATGATCACAGCCAGGTATGTCTGACCTTGACAGATGATACCCATGAGCTGGGGGCAGCCTGTACCAGGCAGTGGCTGTATGATCACAGCCAGGTATGTCTGACCCTGACAGATGATACCCATGAGCTTGGGGCAGCCTGTACCAGGCAGTGGCTGTATGATCACAGCCAGGTATGTCTGACCCTGACAGATGATACCCATGAGCTTGGGGCAGCCTGTACCAGGCAGTGGCTGTATGATCACAGCCAGGTATGTCTGACCTTGACAGATGATACCCATGAGGCGGGGGGCAGCCTGTACCAGGCAGTGGCTGTATGATCACAGCCTGGTATGTCTGACCCTGACAGATGATACCCATGAGGCGGGGGGCAGCCTGTACCAGGCAGTGGCTGTATGATCACAGCCAGGTATGTCTGACCCTGACAGATGATACCCATGAGGCGGGGGGCAGCCTGTACCAGGCAGTGGCTGTATGATCACAGCCAGGTATATCTGACCCTGACAGATGATACCCATGAGCTTGGGGCTGCCTGTACCAGGCAATGGCTGTATGATCACAGCCAGGTATGTCTGACCCTGACAGATGATACCCATGAGCTTGGGGCTGCCTGTACCAGGCAGTGGCTGTATGATCACAGCCAGGTATGTCTGACCCTGACAGATGATACCCATGAGCTTGGGGCTGCCTGTGTACCAGGCAGTGGCTGTATGATCACAGCCAGGTATGTCTGACCTTAAAATGCTGCAGAGATGCAGAAAAAGCCATTAATAGAGGTCGGGGACTGAGTCGAATCAAATACTAGTCGGACAGATGTGATGTCTGATACAGGCTGCTCGATCAATGGGTGACATGTATACGCTGTCAGGTTCCTTGTAAGCAGCGCTCTATACCAATGGAGGGTACAGAAGAGAAAATAGAGGAGAAAATAGAGGACATACAACAAAAAACAGCCGCACCACAGACATCATTAAAGAAGGTCTCACTAATTTGTTTACTGATGGGATAGGTGTATATGCATGTAGTGTCATAATATACTCACCTACTGCCGCTCTCTGGTGACCAGCGCTGTTCTGCTCTTCTCACTGATGTCACCACTCTCTAGTATCTCCAGTGTCCAGCGCTGTTCTGCTCCTCTTTTCACTGATGTCAAGCCACTCTCTCTGGTGACCAGCGCTGTTCTGCTCCTCTTCTCAGTGACGTCCCCTCAAGCATCTCCGGGTCACACTGGTTTGCAGGACCTGAAAGTGACTTACAATGTAAGTCTGTGGAGCGTCAGAAAGGCTTTAATTGTAAAAGACTTCTGGCTCAGAGTGTAGTGTGACCCGAGATACCGAAGGGTGGTGACTGTACTCAGGAAAGTAGAGGAATGGCATTAGGTGAGTACATAAATACACTCACCCTACATTACATGCACATACAAACTCCATCTATGAAAAAAGTGAGTAGGAGACTTCTTTATATGAATGTATTCACCTATATGCTCACATGCGACTTCACCACATCTGGCCTTGTTCACACTTATAATGCAGCTGAAATAATATGAGCATATAGGTGAATACAAGGATGTATACAAATAAATACACGGGCATCGCATACACATGTGTAGAAATACATAGACATGACACATATACAAACATATTAGACATATAGATGAATGGATGGATAGATAGATTAGATACACAGATAATAGATTAAAAACACAGATAATATATAAATAAATATGTGATAATAATAATAATAATAATCTTTATTTCTATAGCGCCAACATATTCCGCAGCGCTTTACAATTCAGGAGGAACATATACATATCATATACATAAACATACAAACAAGTAACAATTATAGAGGATCCAATATTTAAAAGGAAAAATGGCAACCCTGCTCGTGAGAGCTTACAATCTACAATGAGATGGGGGGAGGGGCAAGGTACAAGTGTTTATTTAAAATGACAATCCAGCCAGCTCATGGGGGATAGATGATGGCTTCCTGGACCAGTTGGCCAGAGCCTTGAGATGCATTTGGGTGCCATGGAGTTTGACGTGGGGTTATGTTCTGAGAAGTTGTAGAGGGATTAGGTGAAATTAGTTTGGCTAGGGAGTGTGATAGGCCACCCTAAAAAGATGTGTTTTTAGGGAGCGTCTGAAGCTGAGTAAGTTGTGATTTGTCCTAACTTCTTAGGGTAGAGCGTTCCTGAGGTTTGGTGCAGCTCGGAAGAAGTCTTGGATTCGGGAGTGGGAGGTTCGAATTAGTGTGGATGTTAGTCGAAAGATAGTCGAAAGATAGAGCAACAGATAATATATATAGAGAGGGATAGACCAATAGATACATAGATTAGATACACAGATAATAGACAGAGGGATAGCTAGATAATAGAATAGATGCAGATAATAGATTAGATACACAGATAATATATAGATAGATTAGATACACAGATAATATATAGATAGACAGACAGATAAAGGGATAGATAATAGATTAGATACACAGATAATAGATAGGTTAGATACACAGATAATATATAGATAGACAGAGGGATAAATAGATTAAATACACAGATAATAGGTTAGATAGACAGGGATAGAGCGATAATAGATTAGATACACAGGGATAGAGCGATAATAGATAGATTAGATACACAGACAATAGACAGATTAGATACCCAGAATAGGTAGATTAGATACACCGATAATAGAGGGATAGATAGATAATAGGTTAGATACACAGATAATAGACAGAGGGATAGATAGTAGATAAGATACACAGATAATAGGTTAGATACAGAGTATAGATAGACAAATAGATGGATAGCTAGATAATAGAATAGATACACAGATAATATATAATTAGATACACAGATAATATATAATTAGATACACAGATAATATATAGATTAGATACACAGATAATATATAGACAGATTAGATACACAGATAATAAAGATTAAATACACAGAATATATAGACTAGATGCAAAGATAATAGATACATAGATTAGATACACATATATAGATAGACAGATTAGATACAGATAATGCATATATAGATTAGATACACAGATAATAAATAGATAATTAGATACACAGATAATAGATTAGATACACAGATAATATATATATATATAGATACACAGATAATAGATTAGATACACAGATAATAAATAGATTAGATACACAGATAATATATAGATAGATTAGATACAGTTAATGGATATATACACAGAAATAGATAAGATACACATAGTATATAGACAGATTAGATACACAGATAATACATAGACAGATAGATAATTAGATACACAGATAGATGTGCACACATTACATATAGACTCACCGTCTCTGCAGATGATGGATATGATATATAGATTAGATACACAGATAATATATAGATAGATAATTAGATACACAGACAATAGATAGATTAGATACACAGATAATACAGTCCCTGACAGGAGTTCTGTCGCTTATCCATGTAAATATGTACATAAAAGCTTATAACCTGACTTTAAATTCATCGGTTTCATAAATTACTCTTTTTGCCACACTTTTTTAATTGCCTTTTGTTTAGTGCTGGCTTCTGGGCACTGATTCGACCATGGAGGCCATTTTGAGACAGAATCCTACAAACTGTTCTAGTTGACACTGGGACTTTTGGAGCTCTGCTGCAGAAGAAGAGGGACTGGCTTTGGATTTTCTAACCAACAAACGATCCTCCTGAGCAGTTGTCTTGCGAGGTCTGCCGGACCTGGGCTTGTC